>NC_053024.1:627800608-627939183 GCF_003073215.2 Triticum urartu | reverse complement strand
ATACCTCTCCGACAATCGGAGTGACAAATCCTAATCTCGAAATACGCCAACCCAACATGTACCTTTGGAGACACCTGTAGAGCACCTTTATAATCACCCATTTACGTTCTGAGGTTTGGTAGCACACAAAGTGTTCCTCCGGCAAACGGGAGTTGCATAATCTCATAGTCATAGGAACATGTATAAGTCATGAAGAAAGCAATAGCAACATACTAAACGATCGGGTGCTAAGCTAATGGAATGGGTCATGTCAATCACATCATTCTCCTAATGATGTGATCCCGTTAATCAAATAACAACTCTTTTGTTTATGGTTAGGAAACATAACCATCTTCGATTAACGAGCTAGTCAAGTAGAGGCATACTAGTGACACTCTGTTTGTCTATGTATTCACACATGTATTATGTTTCCGGTTAATACAATTCTAGCATGAATAATAAACATTTATCATGATATGAGGAAATAAATAGTAACTTCATTATTGCCTCTAGGGCATATTTCCTTCAGTCTCCCACTTCACTAGAGTCAATAATCTAGATCACATCGCCATGTGATTTAACATCAATAGTTCACATCTTTATGTGATTGGTTCACATCTCCATGTGACTAACACCCTGAGGGTTTACTAGATTCAATAATCTAGTTCACATCGCTATGTGATTAAGACCCAAAAAGTGATCATGTTTTGCTTGTGAGAGAAGTTTAGTCAACGGGTCTGCCACATTCAGATCCGTATGTATTTTGCAAATTTCTATGTCAACAATGCTCTGCACAGAGCTACTCTAGCTAATTGCTCCCACTTTCAATATGTATCTAGATTGAGACTTAGAGTCATCTGGATTAGTGTCAAAACTTGCATCGACGTAACCCTTTACGACGAACCTTTTTTGTCACCTCCATAATCGAGAAACATATCCTTATTCCACTAAGGATAATTTTGACCGCTGTCCAGTGATCTACTCCTAGATCACTATTGTACTACCTTGCCAAAATTAGTGTAGGGTATACAATAGATCTGGTACATAGCATGGCATACTTTATAGAACCTATGGCTGAGGCATAGGGAATGACTTTCATTCTCTTTCTATCTTCTGTCGTGGTCGGGTTTTGAGTCTTATTCAATTTCACACCTTGTAACACAGACAAGAACTCTTTCTTTGACTGTTCTATTTTGAACTACTTCAAAATCTTGTCAAGGTATGTACTCATTGAAAAAAACTTATCAAGCGTCTTGATCTATCTCTATAGATCTTGATGTTCAATATGTCAGCAGCTTCACCGAGGTCTTTCTTTGGAAAATTCCTTTCAAACACTCCTTTATGCTTTGCAGAATAATTCTACATTATTTCCGATCAACAATATGTCATTCACATATACTTATCAGAAATGTTGTAGTGCTCCCACTCACTTTCTTGTAAATACAGGCTTCATCGCAAGTCTGTATAAAACCAAATGCTTTGATCACACTATCAAAGCGTTTATTCCAACTCCGAGAGGCTTGCACCAGTCCATAAATGGATTGCTGGAGCTTGCACACTTTGTTAGCTCCCTTTGGATTGACAAAACCTTCTAGTTGCATCATATACAACTCTTCTTCCAGAAATCCATTCAGGAATGCAGTTTTGACATCCATCTGCCAAATTTCATAATCATAAAATGCGGCAATTGCTAACATGATTCGGACAGACTTAAGCATCGCTACGGGTGAGAAGGTCTCATCGTAGTCAATTCCTTGAACTTGTCGAAAACTTTTGCGACAATTCTAGCTTTGTAGATAGTAACACTACTATCAGTGTCCGTCTTCCTCTTGAAGATCCATTTATTATCAATGGCTTGCCGATCATCGGGCAAGTCAACCAAAGTCCATACTTTGTTCTCATACATGGATCCCATCTCAGATTTCATGGCCTCAAGCCATTTTGCGGAATCTGGGCTCACCATCGCTTCTTCATAGTTCGTAGGTTCGTCATGGTCAAGTAGCATGACCTCCAGAACAGGATTACCGTACCACTCTGGTGCGGATCTCACTCTGGTTTACCTACGAGATTCGGTAGTAACTTGATCTGAAGTTACATGATCATCATCATTAGCTTCCTCACTAATTGGTGTGGTAGTCACAGGAATAGATTTCTGTGATGAACTACTTTCCAATAAGGGAGAAGGTACAATTACCTTATCAAGTTCTACTTTCCTCCCACTCACTTCTTTCGAAAGAACCTCCTTCTCTAGAAATGATCCATTCTTAGCAACGAATGTCTTGCCTTTGGATCTGTGATAGAAGGTGTACCCAACAGTAACTTTTTGGGTATCCTATGAAGACACACTTTTCCGATTTGGGTTTGAGCTTATCAGGATGAAACTTTTTCACATAAGCATTGCAACCCCAAACTTTAAGAAACGACAACTTTGGTTTCTTGCCAAACCACAGTTCATACGGTGTCGTCTCAACAGATTTAGATGGTGCCCTTTTAACGTGAATGCAGCTGTCTCTAATGCATAACCCCAAAACGATAGTGGTAGATCGGTAAGAGACATCATAGATTGCACTATATCCAATAAAGTAGGGTTATGATGTTCGGACACACCATTATGCTGTGGTGTTCCATGTGGCATGAGTTTGTGAAACTATTCCACATTGTTTTAATTGAAGACCAAACTTTGTAACTCAAATACTCTTCTCTATGATTAGATCATAGAAACTTTATTTTCTTGTTACGATGATTTTTCACTTCACTCTGAAATTCTTTGAACTTTTCAAATGTTTCAGACTTATGTTTCATCAAGTAGATATACTCATATCTTCTCAAATCATCTGTGAAGATCAGAAAATAATGATACTTGTCACGAGCCTCAATATTCATCGGACCACATACATCAGTATGTATGATTTCCAACAAATCTGTTGCTTGCTCCATTGTTCCGAAGAACAGTCTTAGTCATCTTGCCCATGAGGCATGGTTCGCAAGCATCAACTGATTCATAATCAAGTGATTCCAAAAGCCCATCAGCATGGAGTTTCTTCATGCACTTTACACCAATATGACCTAAACGGTAGTGCCACAAATAAGTTGCACTATCATTATTAACTTTGCATCTTTTGGTTTCAATATTATGATTATGTGTATCACTACGGATCGAGATCCAACAAACCATTTTCATTGGGTGTATGACCATATAAGGTTTTATTCATGTAAACAGAACAACAATTATTCTCTAACTTACATGAATAACCGTATTGCAATAAACATGATCCAATCATATTTATGCTCAACGCAAACACTAAATAACATTTATTTTAGGTTTAACACTAATCCCGAAAGTATAGGGGGTGTACGATGATGATCATATCAATCTTGGAACCATTTCCAATACACATCGTCACTTCACGCTTAACTAGTCTCTGTTCATTCTGCAACTCCCGTTTCGAGTTACTATTCTTAGCAACTAACTAGTATCAAATACTGAGGGGTTGCTATAAACATTAGTAAAGTACACATCAATAACATGTATATCAAATATACCTATGTTCACTTTGCCATCCTTCTTATCCGCCAATTACTTGGGGTAGTTCTGCTTCCAATGACCAGTCCCTTTGCAGTAGAAGCACTCAGTTTCAGGCTTAGGTCCAGACTTGGGTTTTTTCACTTGAGCAGCAATTTGTTTGCCGTTCTTCTTGAAGTTCCCCTTTCTTCCCTTTGTCCCTTTATTTGAAACTAGTGGTTTTGTTTACCATCAACACTTGATGCTTTTCTTGATTTCTACCTTCGTCGATTTCAGCATCACGAAGAGCTTGGGAATCGTTTCCGTTATCCCTTGCATATTATAGTTCATCACGAAGTTCTACTATCTTGGTGATGGTGACTAGATAATTTTGTCAATCACTATTTTATCTGGAAGATTAACTCCCACTTGATTCAAGCAATTGTAGTACCCAGACAATCTGAGCACATGCTCACTGCTTGAGCTATTCTCCTCCATCTTTTAGCTATAGAACTTGTTAGAGACTTCATATCTCTCAACTCGGGTATTTACTTGAAATATTAACTTCAACTCCTGGAACATATCATATGGTCCATGACGTTCAAAATGTCTTTGAAGTCCCGATTCTAAGTCGTTTAAGCATGGTGCACTAAACTATCAAGTAGTCATCATATTGAGCTAGCCAAACGTTCATAACATCTGCATCTGCTCCTGCAATAGGTTTGTCACCTAGCGGTGCATCAAGAACATAATTCTTCTGTGCAGCAATGAGGTTAAACCTCAGATCACGGATCCAATCTGCATCCTTGCTACTAACATCTTTCAACTTAGTTTTCTCTAGGAACATATCAAAAATAAAACAGGGGAGCTAAACGCGAGCTTTTGATCTACAACATAGATATGCTAATACTACCAGGACTAAGTTTATGATAAATTTAAGTTCAATTAATCATATTACTTAAGAACTCCCACTTAGATAGACATCCCTCTAATCCTCTAAGTGATCACGTGATCCATATCAACTAAACCATGTCCGATCATCACGTGAGATGGAGTAGTTTCAATGGTGAACATCACTATGTTGATCATATCTACTATATGATTCACGCTCGACCTTTCGGTCTCCGTGTTCCGAGGCCATATCTGTTATATGCTAGGCTCGTCAAGTTTAACCTGAGTATTCCGCGTGTGCAACTGTTTTGCACCCGTTGTATTTGAACGTAGAGCCTATCACACCCGATCATCACGTGGTGTCTCAGCACGAAGAACTTTCGCAACGGTGCATACTCAGGGAGAACACTTATACTTTTATAATTTAGTGAGGGATCATATTATAATGCTACCGTCAATCAAAGCAAGATAAGATGCATAAAAGATAAACATCACATGCAATCAATATAAGTGATATGATATGGCCATCATCGTCTTGTGCTTGTGATCTCCATCTCCGAAGCACCGTCATGATCACCATCGTCACCGGCGCGACACCTTGATTTCCATTGTAGCATCGTTGTCGTTTCGCCAACCTTATGCTTCTATGACTATCGCTACCTCTTAGTGATGAAGTAAAGCATTACAGGGCGATTGCATTGCATACAATAAAGCGACAACCATATGGCTCCTGCCAGTTGCCGATAACTCGGTTACAAAACATGATCATCTCATACAATAAAATTTAGCATCATGTCTTGACCATATCACATCACAACATGCCCTGCAAAAACAAGTTAGACGTCCTCTACTTTGTTGTTGTAAATTTTACGTGGCTGCTACGGGCTTAGCAAGAACCGTTCTTACCTACGCATCAAAACCACAACGATAGTTTGTCAAGTTGGTGATGTTTTAACCTTCGCAAGGACCGGGCGTAGCCACACTCGGTTCAACTAAAGTTGGAGAAACTGACACCCGCCAGCCACCTGTGTGCAAAGCACGTCGGTAGAACCAGTCTCGCGTAAGCGTACGCGTAATGTTGGTCCGGGCCGCTTCATCCAACAATACCGCCGAACCAAAGTATGACATGCTGGTAAGCAGTATGACTTATATCGCCCACAACTCACTTGTGTTCTACTCGTGCATATGACATCTACGCATAAAACCTGGCTCGGATGCCACTGTTGGGGAACGTAGTAATTTCAAAAATTTCCTACGCACACACACGATCATGGTGATACATAGCAACGAGGGGGGAGAGTGTGTCCACGTACCCTCATAGACCGAAAGCGGAAACGTTAGCACAACGTGGTTGATGTAGTCGTACATCTTCACGATCCGACCGATCCAAGTACCGAACGCACGGCACCTCCGAGTTCAGCACACGTTCAGCTCGATGACGTCTCGCGAACTCCGATCCAGCAGAGCTTCACGGGAAAGTTCCGTCAGCACGACGGCGTGATGACGGTGATGATGTTGCTACCGACTCAGGGCTTCGCCTAAGCACCGCTACGATATGACCGAGGTGGAATATGGTGGAGGGGGGCACCGCACACGGCTGGGAGAGATCAACAGATCAACTTGTGTGTCTTGGGGTGCCCCCTGCCCCCGTATATAAAGGAGCAAGGAGGAGGAGGCCGGCCCTAGGAGGGGCGCGCCAAGGGAGTAGGATTCCTACTCCTAGTAGGAGTAGGTTTCCTCCTTTCCTAGTCCAACTAGGAGAACGGGGGAAAGGAGGGGAGTGGAGAAGGAAGGGAGAGGGGGGCCGCGCCCCAAACCCCTTGTCCAATTCGGACTGGGCTTGGGAGGGGCGCGCGCCACCTCCTGGCTGCTGCCTCTCCTTCCCACTAAGGCCCATTAAGGCCCAATACTACTTCCCCGTATTCCCGTAACTCCCCGGTACTCCGAAAAATACCCGAATCACTCGGAACCTTTCCGATGTCCGAATATAGTCGTCCAATATATCGATCTTTATGTCTCGACCATTTCGAGACTCCCCGTCATGTCCCCGATCTCATCCGGGACTCCGAACTACCTTTGGTACATCAAATCACATAACTCATAATACAAATCTTCACCGAAACTTTAAGCGTGCGGACCCTACGGGTTCGAGAACTATGTAGACATGACCGAGACATGTCTCCGGTCAATAACCAAAAGTGGAACCTGGATGCTCATATTGGTTCCTACATATTCTACGAAGATCTTTATCGGTCAAACCGCATAACAACATACGTTGTTCCCTTTGTCATCGGTATGTTACTCGAGATTCGATCGTCGATATCTCAATACCTAGTTCAATCTCGTTACCGGCAAGTCTCTTTACTCGTTCCGTAACACATCATCCCGCAACTAACTCCTTAGTTGTAATGCTTGCAAGGCTTAAGTGATGTGCATTACCGAGAGGGCCCATTGATACCTCTCCGACAATCGGAGTGACAAATCCTAATCTCGAAATACGTCAACCCAACAAGTACCTTCGGAGACACCTGTAGAGCACATTTATAATCACCCAGTTATGTTGTGAAGTTTGGTAGCACACAAAGTGTTCCTCCGGTAAACGGGAGTTGCATAATCTCATAGTCATAGGAACATGTATAAGTCATGAAGAAAGCAATAGCAACAAACTAAACGATCAAGTGCTATGCTAACGAAATGGATCAATTCAATCACATCATTCTCTAATGATGTGACCCCGTTAATCAAATGACAACTCATGTCTATGGCTAGGAAACTTAACCATCTTTGATTCAACGAGCTAGTCAAGTAGAGGCATACTAGTGACACTCGGTTTGTCTATGTATTCACACATGTATTATGTTTCCGGTTAATACAATTCTAGCATAAATAATAAACATTTATCATGGAATAAGGAAATAAATAATAACTTTATTATTGCCTCTAGGGCATATTTCCTTCACGGACCCCAAGAAGACAACATCTATTGGGGCACAACTGGACCCAACGGTCGACATCGCGCTACGAGAATTTCTGCGCGAAAACTGGGATATATTTGCCTAGCACCCTTTGGATATGCCAGGAATCCCACGTAGATTGGCCGAACACAGCCTCAACATATTGAAGGGATTTAAACTGATCAAACAAACACTGCGGCATTTTTTCGAACCCAGACGTCAAGCGATGGAGGAGGAGCTAGCCAAGCTAATCGAGGTCAGATTCATTAGAGAAATAAAACATCCGGATTGGCTAGCAAACTTGGTGATGGTGCCAAAGAAGGATAAATCCTGGCATTTGTGTCGATTTCAAAGACCTCAATAAGGCTTTCCCTAAGGATCCCTTCTCCCTCCCCTGCATCGACCAGATTATCGATGCCACCGCAGGACACGATTCGTTATGCTTCCTCGACGCATATTCCGGATACCATCAAATCAAAATGAAGGAGTCCGATCAAGCCGCAACGGCATTCATTACCCCATATGGGCCATTCTGCTTCAACACCATGCCCTTCGGGCTCAAAAACGCAGGGGCCACATACCAACACATGATTCAAACATGCCTGGAGAAACAGATCGGCAAGACAGTTGAAGCATATGTGGACAACGTCATCATTAAAACTAGGCAAGTTGACTCACTAACAGACGATTTATGTCTTACATTCGACAACCTCCATGCATATGACATAAAGCTCAATCCGGAAGAGTGTGTTTTCGGCGTTCCTGCTGGAAAGTTGCTGGGCTTCATCATTTCCAATAGAGGAATTGAAGCAAATCCAGCCAAAATCTGAGCCTTGTCACAATTAGCCACACCAACGGACCTTAAACAGGTCCAAAAACTCGCTGGGTGTGTGGCAGCGTTAAGCCGCTTTATCTCCAGATTGAGGGAAAAAGCATTGCCATTGTATCGCCTCCTCCGGCGCACTGATCACTTCGAGTGAACGGATGCGGCAACAGCCATACGGGAAGAAATAAAAACCCTTCTGATGAGCAACCCAATCCTGGCTGCACCAAACGTCGGCGAACCCATGTTATTATACATATCAGCAACACACCAGGTGGTGAGCGCCGTGCTCGTCGTGGAACAAGAGCATGACGGACACAAATTCCCACTTCAGAAGCCGGTATATTACGTATCCACCGTCCTCACACCATGCAAATCCCGGTATCCTCATTATCAAAAGATAGCATACACGGTCTTCATGGCATCACAGAAGCTATGACACTACTTCCAAGAATGTTCTATCACGGTGGCCTCCGAAGTACCACTCAATGATATAATAAACAACCGCGATGCTACGGGCTGGATAGCCAAATGGGCCATTGAGCTCCTTCCATTCGACATAACATACAAACCACGCCGAGCCATCAAATCCCAAGTACTGGCGGACTTCGTCGCCGAATGGACAGAGGCCGAACTCCCTAAATAGTACGACACATATTCCAACTGAGTTATGTATTTCAATGGTTCCAAAATGCTGGCAGGACTAGGAGCGGGCGTCGTTTTAACGTCCCCCACTGGAGACGTAGTCCAGTACATACTCCAAATATTATACACAGACTCCAACAACGCAGCCGAATACGAGGCCTTATTACATGGTCTCCGGATGGCTGTCTCTATGGGCATACAACGCCTGGAAGTGCGCGGGGAGTCAAACCTCGCAATATCTCAAATAAATGGAGACTTTGATGCCAAAGACCCGAAGATGGCGGCTTACCACAACGCCGTCCTAAAAATGTCGGCTCGATTCGAGGGGCTTGAGTTTCATCACGTGGCTCGAGAAAGCAATCAAGCGGCGGATGTCCTCGCTCGCATGGGCGCCAAGCGCGACCCCGTCCCACCAAATATCTTTCTGGAAAGGCTCTTTAAGCCGTTCGTGGTGTGGCAAGGGGAGAGCGGTAACACCAGTCCAGATCCGAACACAACCCCAGCCTCCGAACACAACGATATCATCGGGGGCTCAGCCACCGAAATAACACCGTCGGCCCACCTAATCATGGCAGTCATTACCCCATGGACCGAACGCTTCTTGGCCTACCTTAATAGGAAAGAAATCCTAGAGGACCAGAATGAGGCTCGCCACATTGTTCGGCGCTCGAAGGCCTACAAGGTTCATGAAGGAGAGCTCTATAAGAAAAGCGCTACCGGAGTTCTTCAAAGATGTATCTCCGAGGAAGAGGGGCGGCAGCTCTTGGCTGAAATTCATGCCGGACTCGGTGGGCACCACGCTGCAGCTTGGGCCCTTGTTAGCAAGGCCTTCCGTACAGGTTTCTACTGGCCGACGGCCCAAGCAGATGCACAGGACCTTGTCCAGCGTGGCATCGGATGCCAGCTATTCGCCAACCAAAGCTACATGCCCCCCACCGCTCTACAAACAATCCCCATCACTTGGCCTTTCGTGGCCTGGGGGCTCGATATGGTCGGACCCCTTAAAGTAGGAAGCCATAAGAGAAAGTATCTGTTGGTCATGGTGGATAAATTCACTAAGTGGATAGAGGCCAAACCAGTCAAAACAGCCGAGGCGGGGCCAGTAATAGACTTCATATCCGGCGTGGTGCACCGTTATGGTGTTCCACACAGCATCATCACCGATAACGGCTCCAATTTCACAGCCGATGAGGTGAAAACTTGGTGTGCTAATCTGGGCATTAAGCTCGATTACGCCTCTGTCTATCACCCGCAAACAAACGGTCAAGTCGAACGGGCTAATGGTCTTATTATGGGCGGCATTAAACCTAGACTAGTGCGGTCTTTGAAAGAACCAGACAAGCATTGGGTTGAGGAGCTTGACTCCGTACTCTGGGGGCTATGGACCACGCCCAACCGCACTACTGGATATACACCTTAATTCATGGTGTACGGTGCGGAAGCTGTGTTGCCCTGCGATATTATCCATGACTCACCTCGAGTGCGCATGTACGAAGAGAGAGAGAGGCCAATCTTGATCGGCAGGACATCCTAGATACCCTGGAGGAGGAGCACGATGTTGCAAAAGCCCGTTCCGCATTTTATCAACAACAGGCCCGTAGATACCAGAGCAGAGAAGTACGGGCCAAAACTTACAATGTCGGCAAACTCGTCCTACACTTGCCGGAGAAGAAAAAGGACAAACTCAAGCCCAAGTAGGAGGGTCCCTTCATAATTGACGAGGTTCTCACGGGAGGAGCATACCGCCTGCACGCTGCATCAGACAATCGCCTAGAGCCAAACCCCTGGAACGCGGCCAGACTCCGAAGATTCTATGCCTAGCGCCAAACTATGTGTTTGTCTCCTTCTCCCTGTTGTCTCCTTTAATTTTTCCTCTCTTTTCGTTTTTTCTTTTTGTCTAGAACTCAAACTCTTTCGCACGGCTAAACCGTGCACTTGTGATGTACACATCCTTGAGCATGTACGTCCACTATACCTGGGGGCTTCCCGGACAGAAACTTATTTTCCGAGCAACAAGCTCATCACATATGTGTTTCTTCTCATATGTACCTTTTCTTTTTTTCTCGCCATTATATCCATCGATATGACTTAAGTTTTGGCCAAGCTGGGTTGCCTGGCTCCTATGCTTATGCCCTATGTTCCCGTTAGTTCGGCTAGGGCATAAAGGGAGCACCTCTACGATTGTTACTGCCAGGTCATCCGAATGTGTACCTCGGACTGGGTGAGGCCGAAAGCTAGCGTTCTTAAGAGCATACTCGGTCGGCGGACTAAAGATGCTTTATATTCCTTCCATTATGAACCTCCAGATGATTACCTATATTGTAATATTATCACTAACAGTTCGGACATGCACTTTAATGCATGCACACCCAGGTAAAGGAACCCCTAATAGAACTATCCTCCCTAGAAGATGTTTCTTACAATCATAATGTACTATAACATAACTAGCTGGATACAAATTATTTGTTCAAGGAACTATGACCCGTACGCCTAGTTCCCATGCATACCCCGGTCTATTTTACCGCTAAGGTATTCGGAAACACTCCACACCTTCGGGTCCAGAGGTTGAAGCGAAAAGGTCCGCCATGACAATTGTTTCTATAATTCAGCTAGAGTCACATATGTCAAGGAAAGTACATAGTCACTAGGACTCAAAAATTTCCTCCTCTATGTCGTCCAATAGGCGGTCTAACTTACAATCCTGCTGGGAATACTTGGTGGCTACTTCTACTTGGTCATATACCAAATTAACGGGAATTTCTTTTCCATCTCACCCTAGAGGTCCGACCCGAGCCATATGATTCAGATCAAGCTTGGTATACCGTGTCTTCACCATGGCCCAGGCTTCCCGTGCACCTTTCCGACAGGCCGATATCTTCCAGTCGAAAGCGTCGTCGCGCTCCCTTGAATAGATGTATCAGCTCCTCCATTTTTCCTAGAGGGGAGGTGGATGGCCATAGGGCCTTGGCAACACTTCGCATCGCCTGCCGAGCTTGCTCATGGACCTGCGACAACTCTTGTAGCAGATCGCTCGACGATCCAGACATTTCCTCTTCGGGACGACCGGTCAGCATATCTGCAGATATAACTCTATCAGCACCTTATGCCTCCGAATTATTCGAAAGTAAATTCGACCACATAGTGAATATGCCGCCCGCAGCCTTTTATTCTCCTTTACGGAGTCCGCCAGCTGGGCATGTACATCTTTCAGTTCCTCGCCTAGTTGGGTGTTCGAATCCCGGAGCTTGTTTTTCTCCACAACGACCTTAGTTAACACACGCTCACCCGCGGCTAGCAATTTTTTGGATCCTCGTTCTCCGCTTCGAGTGGCTTCCAGTTGTTCTTGCAGTTGATCTAATGATCCAATTAAGAGGTAAGCAACCGTGTTAGCATTATTGGTATACCATTATGTTTTCTCGATGGAGGGAAACATTACCAGGAGATGCCTTCTTGGATTTCTCCAGTTCAGCATTGGCAGAAACTAGCTGCGTCTGACACTTTTCTAGCTCCTGAGATAACAGACTGTTCTTCTTCGTCAGCACCTGGTTATACATTGATCCTTAAATCAGTTGTATCAACTACTTTAAGTCTCGGGGGCTACTGGTGTATGATTATTAAATCTACGCTTACCCGCATATCTTTCAGATGCTGGTCTGTGGCCCAGACAAGACCATCCCGAGCAGCTCGGATGTATGCATCGGCCGAATTAAAGGCATCAAATGCCTCTTTTGGAAAACCAGGATTAAGAAGAACGGCCCTCTAATGACGATGATTCATAGCGCTCTCCACTTCAGAGTTCATGACGGACATGTCGTCCGAATCCTCTATGGAGGGACAGTTCGGTGCCACTCTCGTGTCAGCCCTCGTCCTTTGGGCAGGGTCCGGAACCTGACTGGTGGATGCATGTCCGGCCGGATCCCCGGACACAGACCGACGGATACTTTTCCTGATATAATGTAGCGAATGGCATTACAATTTGAGGTGACGATCAGAAAGGGTATTCTTGAAAAGAAAAGCCTTACCTCTTTAACGAGGGTTCTGCTGTGTTATCATTTGCCTTCCTCTTCAAAGATGCGCCAGACGTGGGCGCTGCTCTCCTCGGGGATGCTTCTGATGCATGTTGCGGTGCTGAGCGCCTCCCCTTTAGAACACGGAATAGTGTGATGGGTGAGGCATAGTAAGGGAGCTCTTTCAAAGAAAAGTGCATTTTAAATTACTTACATGCGAAGCGAGAAGGAGGCCGGGGTAATCGGCGATGATGGGTACATTCGTACCGTCATAGCTCGTCTGATAGAATATTCCATCCTCGAGCTCCACAAATATGTCCGGATCTTCTTCATATCTGGGGTCAAGATCACGGTTGCGATTCTCCAGCTGAGGGGCAGGGTCATGGATCCCTCGACAGCCTTTCGCCATTCCTGTTATAAGCGGATATGATACTGGTTGTCAAAGATAATTCAGGGAGAGTAGTAAAATAGTGGAGTTAGAGCTTACCCAGCTAGGAGGATTATACATGGAAAATCCGTCTCGATATTGGAGATGGGTGGATTCCTCCTTCTCCCCTTTATACAGTTCGGCCAATATTTTGGCCAGGGCGGCGGGGGTCTTTGGGCCCTTCCGACCGTAGCGTGAGGCATCGTCTTCCCCATTGTAGTGCCACATGGGCAGCCCTCTGTATTGGAGTGGTTGGACCCCCCGCGCTATGGAAACCGCCATTACATCGACTATTGACAATCCGGACTGGGCGAGCATCTTAATCTTGCCCAGCAGCAGGCTGACCTCTGCGCTATCCTCTTCCTCGAGGCTCCGAGGACGCCAGCTATGGCATTTTTTCAATGGAGCACTTGAAAATTCGGGAAGGCCCATACGGACTGGGTCGGGAAGAGCGACGTCGTTGATATAAAACCATTCGGAAGGCCACTCTTAGGAAGCCTTCTTCGGCGTGCTGGACAGGTATCCGGTACCGGCGATGCGCCACACTTCGGCTCCCCCACTTCAAATATTGACCCTCCTTGGTTACGAGGGACAAGGCAGAATAGTCTTCTCCATAAATCGAAATGGGCCTCATAGCCCAGGAATAGCTCGCATAGAGCGACATAGCCCGCAATATGCAGGATGGAGGCGGGAGTAAGACTATGCAGTTGGAGGCCATAATACTCCAGCAGACCTCGGAGGAAGGGATGGATCGGAAATCCGACACCTCTTAACAAGAAGGGGACGAAGCATACTCGTTCCCCCCTAGACGGATTGGGGAAGTTCTTCGCTTGAGCCCCGCCATTGAAGGACGTCATCCCTGCTCGTACGGGGACCAAATCCATGGGAGGAAGAAAGCCATGTGTTTGTAGCTTCACTAGCTGACTGTGAGATACAGAACATATCTCCCATTCACCCTTTTTCGGAGTTGTGGGGACGAGAGGAAGAGCTGGGAGCACTAGCCATGTTGGGCTGGTTCTGCTCTGCAAGCTCTGAGGATTTCTTCCATGGAATTTGGAGGGGATCTGAGATCTATTCTCTTTAAATAGGCACCTTTCTGGTACGGCCAGGGTGGTATATGTAAAAATACCCCGACCTCTTGTATTCACTCAACACGTGGAAGCTGAAGTCGGGAAGGCGCCGAAGCCGAGGGGCGCGACATTAAATGGAGAGCCGAATACATCACTTTAAAGTCGTATGCCGAACACCCCATCATTGAAGTCTAGTTCGGGGGTTACTGAGGGAGTCCTGGACTAAGGGGTCCTCGGGCGTCCGACCTATTGGATAAGGGCCGGACTGATGGGCTGTGAAGATACGAAGACTGAAGACTCTACCTGTGTCCGGATGGGACTCTCCTTGGCGTGGAAGGCAAGCTTGGCAACCAAATATGAATATTCCTTTCTTTGTAACCAACCTTGTGTAACCCTAGATCCCTCCCGTGTCTATATAAACCGGAGGGCTAGGTCCGTAGATAGATACACATAATCATAGCCAGGCTAGAGTTTTAGGGTTTAGCCATTACGATCTCGTGGTAGATCAACTCTTGTAATACTCATATTCATCAAGATCAATCAAGCAGGAAGTAGGGTATTACCTCCATAGAGAGGGTCCGAACCTGGGTAACATTGTGTCCCCCGTCTCCTGTTACCATCGATCCTAGACGCACAGTTCGGGACCCCCTACCCGAGATCCGCCGGTTTTGACACCAACATTCGTCGCCATCATCATCACCAACCTTCCTTCGTCATCAATTTCATGATGCTCACCGTCGTGCATGAGTAACTCCATCGTAGCCTTGCTGGACGGTGATGAGTTGGATGAGATTTATCATGTAATCGAGTTAGTTTTGTTAGGGTTTGATCCCTAGTATCCACTATGTTCTGAGATTGATGTTGTTACGACTTCGCAATGCTTAATGCTTGTCACTAGGGCCAGAGTGCCATGATTTCATATCCGAACCTATTATGTTTTCATGAATATATTTGTGTTCTTGATCCTATCTTGCAAGTTGTAGACACCTATTACGAGTTATGATCTGCATACCCCAATGTGACAATAATTGAGATTCTTTCCGGTGATTACCGTAGTTTGAAGAGTTCATGTATTCACTAAGTGCTAATGCTTTGTTCCGGTTCTCTATTAGGAGGCCTTAATATCCCTTAGTTTTCATTAGGACCCCACTGCCAATGGGAGGGTAGGACAAAAGATGTCATGCAAGTTCTTTTCCATAAACACATATGACTATATACGGGATACATGCCTACATTATATTGATGAATTGGAGTTAGTTCTGTGTCACCCTAGGTTATGATTACTACATGATGAATATCATTTGACACAATTATCATTGCCGATCCATTATCTACGAGTTCGTCACATATTGATCTTTGCTAAGTTACTTTCGTGCTACTGCTGTTACAATCACTACAAAACTGCTACTGTTGCTTTTGTCACCGTTACCGTTACTTCTATATTACTTTGGTACTAAATACTTTGTTGCAGATATTAAACCTTTTAGGTGTGGTTGAATTGACAACTCAGCTGCTAATACTAAAGAATATTTTTTGGCTCCCCTTGTATCGAATCAATAAATTTGGGTTGAATACTCTATCCTCGAAAACTGTTGCGATCCCCTATACTTGTGGGTTATCACTCATCGGAGCCGGAAGAGGAGGAGGAAGAGGAGGCACAGTCGACTCCGATGGTTGTGGCGGATCCGGACGAGGACAAGGCGGAGCAGCCGGCACCGGCTCCGGGCTTCAACATGAAGGACGCGGAGGCGGAGTTCGCGGTCGCCCAAGCGGCCGAGATGGCGAAGCAGCAGGCCATCCTGGATTCCATCCAGGATGAGGCCTATGTGGAGGCCAACGGGCAGGAACAGGTGAAGACTGACGTGCTTTTCCGAACTTGGCACAGAGATAGAGGCGGAGGCCGATGCGGAGCAGCCGCCACCATGTACCCGGAACCGGGCACGGAGATAGTGGACATCTCCTATGTGGATTAGGGTGGTATAGGTTGATCTACATAGGATTTGCTTACTCACATGCTTTCTACGGATTTAAGATTTCAAATATATGGTATCCAGATGCAGAGAAGTAAATATGAGGTGTGATCGGCCACTGCTCACGGACACGTCCGTGTTTGAGGGGTTGGATTTGACAAGTCCGGCTGTAGATACTCTTAGCACGGCGACTTTCTTACTATCTATTATAATAATGTTTGTCCGCCTCCGTAATGAAGGGACGATGACGGCGACGTGCCTTTGGTTCACTCTAGTATTTGTAGTCGTTGGTAGGTGGTCTAAGGACCTGTAATTTATTTCTGATTCCTACTACTTATTTTATTCAGCTATTGCGTGAGGTTGCAGGACGCTCATTTTCATTCAAGTCTTCTATGGTTTTCTTCCGTTTCAAAAGATCTCAACCTGTGCAGGCTTTACTCGAGCCGATTTTGATTGTTGGAACAAGCGCAAAGTGCTTGCGTGCATCGATCGTGACGGCGTCGCCCGCTCGATCGTGTGGCACGCACGATGCCGACGTAAACACGAGTTGCACACTTCCTGTACGTCCCGCTCGTGCTCGTATTCTAGGGTCAGATTGAGCCGCGTCTCGTCGGACGATTTACCTGTGATGAGTCGTCACGTCTGTCCCTCGCCGGTAAACAGTGCCGTCGACACGGAAATCTTCGTCTGATCTATCGATCTCTCGGAGGATCCGGAGACAAGCCCGACACGGACGTCACACGACATGTCGCGCTCTGCCTCTGGCGGCGCACGGCCGGGCGGAATGCCCCATGCTCGATCGATCGGTGGTCTGCTCCCAGGATAAAACTCCACGGCGATGGACAGTTTGACACCCTCGACCAGTCGACCGACGCGACCGTCAGAGAACAGAGGAGGCGCCCGATCAGCGGAGGATCGACCCAAGTGGAGACGCAAATTGCTCGGACGACCGCGACGAGCCATGCTGCACACGACACCAATGATCGATCCGCAGTGGAGGATCAACACGGGACGGCCGGAGCTTTCCTACGAGCTAGTCGCCCGCCCGCTTTCTCGTTTCGTCCCTTTCAGCTGCCCCGCGTGCAACAGGAAGCCACGCCGGCGGCCTCCTGGCCTCGGCGAGCGAGCGAGCGATCGATCGTCCGAGACGAGACGTTGCCGTCGCACGCGCGCTCTTTTTGCTTTCGCTTTTTAGCAAGGCCTTTCTTTGGTTTGCATGCGCGCGCTTTTGCTAAGTTAGGCGGGTACTGGTGCACACACAGTTTTGCTCATTGTCGCTAGAGGCGACCTGACATGGCCTCCGACTACCATCCAAGTTGGTTCAGTCATCCATCTCGCGCACGGAACGGTGGAGGGACTGCAGTCTGGCGGTGCTGGGAAACAACGGAATAATCATTGATCCCAGTCATCATTGGCAATAGAATAATTTAAGCGGAGGCCGAGACGAGGATCAGACGTCAACTTGCTCAAGTGAAGAGATCAGGATAGGCTGATAGCTTGCTGCCCAAAGCCACCCGGTTTTCTCGATCTACATTCTGCAGATAAGCACCCCTCGTGCAGCTGACTCTGACTCCTAATGTCATGTGTGATCTCTGACAAGGCAAGTTTTAGCATGGAAGTTAAGCTGTTACTGTCTTAGATCTAGGCTTCAGATTCAGAAGACGACCGATCGCGTCATCTCTCCAACGTTTTCCCACTGCTAACACAAATATCTGATCTTCCATGATGCTAAAGCGCTTGCAGAATCATCGTGAATTGACCGCCCAAGAATCTCCTCGATGGATCCGATATCCCCGTTGCTGTTGAGACGCTGACTCGACCTGAATAATTGCCCCGTCAGTGCTTCCCTCTGCATCTGAGTGGCCACGTAGGCTCATGGGCCATGAAGATGCGCAACATATGCAGATAGACATGCGAACTCTTGACAGTACCTTAACCACCAGCATTGAGGGCCTCTGGAAACAGCAAACACGGACGTATCGCTAGCCGTTGGATCTACACGTGCAGCCGCATTATTGCAGAGTTTGCCGACGTGCCGAGACGAGTGATCGATGGACGATAGTCCAGACATATAGTGGCACCAAAAGCAGGTGTCGCTGGGTGCATGTCAAGAGGCTAGAGATGCTACTAGTACGGACGATGTTTGTGACAAGAACCCACTCGAGTGGAACATGCATGAGCCAAAGGTGGTGTCACAACATAACTGCAATAATGGAAAACGTAATTGGTCCCCCAGATTTATGAAGATACTCCAATCGGATTGACTGTTCCATGACAATGCAGCTTTAGGTCAGCTTATATTCTGTGCTTGATTCCACTTAAATATCTAGTTTTTTTTAAAAGAAAGAAGATTAAAACCCCCAGCCTCTGCATCAACCGATGGATACAGTCATCTTTATTTATTATTCAACATACGTCTAATAAGAACATACATGAAGCCACCCAAAGCAACCATTCACACCTACAAAACTCGATAATGTGGAGTGCTCTCACTCCCATATCTAAAACCGGTGTCGTTGCCGATCTATCCACGTAACGTATCGGAATGAATAGCCGGTGCAGCAGCAGACCTAAACCGTACACCACATGCACATGTTTTAGAAGCCGTCATCATCATTGGACCGCTGACCCATCTTCAAGAGAGAGATCTGCATCATCCTTGCCAGTCTGTCCATCCGTCGACGTCGCCACAACGCCCAACGACGCCACTGCCCTGCGCTCGTCGATCCAGACGCGAAGATTCTGGAGGATCTGTCGTGCGTAGCACCTGCCGACCAGGCATGACATAGCGTAGCACCTGCCGGCTAGGCATGACTTGACATCTCCACCGAAGCTCTGTGCAAGACGAAGCCGCTCCACCTCCTGCCCCTGTCTTCCAGCGCTGCTCCATCAACGATGCTCACAAGAGAGAAACGACACCGCAGTACCACCATCGTCCGATCTAGAAGACCAGATCCTAGGGTTCCCCCAGAGCAGCACGAGTGGGTCGACAGAAGTTACACGACGATGGGTTCATCAAGGTAACGGCGCAGAACGCCGCCATCGCCTGCCATCGGCTCGGTTTTCACCAGCAACTCTGTCTTCCCGACTCGTAGCCGGGACAAGATGACGGATCTCGAGATCTGGCCATCCAGCCTCAGGCCAACCACCTCCGACAAAGGAGATGACCACCACCGCCGGATGCACTAGCCAGATTTGACCAGAGGCGCCGCCGAACAATCCACCAATATTTAGCTGCAGCTCGCAGAATTCCTCGAAATCTTTCCTGTAGTAATTTTTCATTCATATTCCCCTTGACTTCAGTGGCGACATGTCGGATTTGTCTAACAAGAATCGTAGAATCAATCCAATCAATTTGAATGGTAAAATCATAGAATCGTTTTTTAAAAAAAAATTGGAGGGTTTACCCCTGATCTCTGCATCGACAATGCACACAACCATACATGATGGAAATGCATTCCGACAACCTAGAATGACAGTCCTCAGTGTGGTTTAGCTTGGTGTCTACATATTCCGCCTGGTCCTTCTGGCGGTCTTCTTGCCTTCGTTTTTGTGATCGGAGCTCCTCTTCGGGCATTTGGCTCGAGGTCGTCGAGGTGGTGTCTTGTCTATGGCTTTGGGACTACATGGGCAGCACACCAACCGGTGTTTGCGATGTGGTCTCGGCTATGTTGGTCCTTTGTTGATGTATGTGCCTTGCCTCGCCAGAACGTTGTGGTCGTCCGTGGGGGTATCGACCTCTAAGAGGGTACGGTTGGCTCCGATCACTACCATTCTTGTGGCATCAACTTTGTACCCTGCCCCTTTATGTGCCCTATGGAGCTTGCACTCGTGTAGACCTTTCTAAAAATTGTTTAGCTAAAGATGAGTTCCTGATTTTTGAATTTGGGTCAGTCGATTCATCGCAAAAGGAATGCGGAGAAGAGGTGTAGCACCAAGGCCACTGACGGCGCTGCCAGGGAGAGCGTAGGGAGACCTGGGACACCAGCAAGGCCTCAGTCAGGAAGAACCGCATCTAGAGACAACACGGCTCAGGGGCAAGTTAGAAGGTTGATAGTTATGGGTGTAGGGTGTGCAGACTTGCTATGAAAATATCATGGTGCGTTGATTTAGATAAATGGTCGGGGTGGCGGTGGGGGCAATGAGGTTGGCACGGGAGGCGCCTGCAACAGGCAGCCCGCCCGGTGGCAGTATGCTGCAAGAGGAAGAAGAACGGTTGGAGGTAGAAGAGATAATCGAATCCGCCTAAACCAGCGCACTGGAGGAGGAGCCCATATGCCAACCTTGAATTGTTACCGGTCTATGAAATAGACCGCCTAGTCAGCACCCAACTCGATCGCCATGTAACCTAGATATCTAAAACCACCGTACTAATTTTTAATCTATTTGGCAAACAAGACTAAGACTTTCTCGGAATGATCAGCACGGTAGTTTTCATTTTTTTAAGTATGTTTTCAACATTTTATGGGCATTTTCATTTAGGATCCAGAATTTTATCAAAATTTACTCTGAATATGTATTTTTCCTATATTTTTTAGTCTGTTTGGCAAAAAGATCGAAACTTTCCTAGAATGATTAGCACAGTAGTGCTCATTTTTTAGAATTGTTTTCTGATTTTTTTGGGCACTTTCAAATTTTGGGTCAACTTTTGAACAAAAAGGGGCTGACGTGGCAGCTGACTAGGATGGGTGCTTGAACGGTCGACTGGTCAAAACAGCCAAAAAAAAGTAGTTTCAAGAGAGGAGGGTTGATAGTTGTCTGGTTTTCGGAGTTCGAAGTTGCAAAGTAGACGATTTTGATGTTCGGGGTTGTTTCTTAGACAATTTAGGGATATAATATGGACTTAGCTCTCTATCTAACGGCTCAGATTGGCCCTAGCAAATCGACTGACCCAATCTATTTTTGGGGGCAACTAGCAAACATGTTCTTCAGCAGGGACGTCCACTGCTCCGAATAATTAAAGTTGGACACAGGAACAAGTCAAGCAGGGGATCATTTCGCTGTCGCAGCACTAGAAGCTGATGCAATGGCGGTTTAACTTACGCTCTATTGTTTGACATATAGGAGTATTCATTAGTAGATTGACATGGCAGGCATTATTTTGCAATCAGTCAGGGCATCCGTCCTGCTTGCGCATGGTCTGCTGCCCGGCAGGCAGTTCACGGGGTTCACGTCGCAATCCAATCAGTCGCGCCGGTATAAAACTGTGTTCTTTGGTCTGTTGCAAAACACCACCCAGACAGATCGCCTTGGCTGCTGATTGCAGTTCTTTATCTGCATCAAGACGAGGAACTTATCTGATAATATACGAGTACGTGCGTGATCTGCAGAGAATCTGGCCAAGAGGCACGGGATGATTATAGTATTTGCCCATGATCTGGTCATGATCTGCAGCTTTCGGCCGTGCAATTGTTATGGGTTATCTGCACCTGTAGCGTTTGCTTCTAGTAGGGCAGTGAGCTGGCTCGGCAGATCTTTGACTCGAATTTCTGCTGGTGGCGTTATCGTCTCTTAGCTAGCTAGAGTCCGAGACCTGCTGATTGGCGCTTCGTTTTCCATGAACCTACCTCACCTACCGTGGTTGAAACGGGAGGGGGGCATTTCGGAGGTTCAGAAAAATCGACCGCCCTGCTCCGTTCGTTTACACTTGGTTTTTCACGAAGGCACAACAGTGTGGAGAGGAACAACAGTTGAGCTCAGCACTACTCCTCTCGATCGACCGGCGTTCTAGTGCCGGTGACTCAGCGCCCGTCGACGCGCGGGCACGGGGGCGCGGCACGTTGGCACGGGCACGGGCACGGGCACGGCCGGGGCGGAGACCGGGCGGGAGCTGCGCGACGCGGCCGTTGCTTTCACTTTCAGCCAGTGGATGGCAGCCTCCACCAGTCACCAGACCACCAGCGATGCCGCCCGCCGCAGCCTCCCGCGATCCACCACAGGATAGAAGATTCCGGCGCGCGCGGGTGGGGCTGGACGGGACGGAGCCCGTCGCGCTTGGTCCCCGCGCAGTGTAAAATCCGTCCCTGTCGCGCCCACCACGCAGGGGCGGGCGTGCAAGTGCGAATCCCGAGACGCAATGAACCGCCACCGCTATATATACGCCGGCCGGCGCATCAGACGGAGCAGAGGCTTCAGAGCATTTCCGCGCCGCGACCCAAAGGAAAGCTAGAGGCGCCCGCACCTCCTGCCTCCGTGGCCGCTCTCCTCTGCTCCGTCTCTCTCGCTCCACTGCTTATAGCCCAGAGCTCGCCCGCCGGTTCCTCTCTATCTCTCCCTCTCCTCCTCTGGCACTCTGCTGCTTCGATCCAGGCCAAGGAATTCCGCCCGCGTCTCCTGCCTTCCTGCAGCCGGTGCGTTCCTTCGTTCCCCTGTGCTGTGCCCTGCCTTTTGTGTGCGGTTACATTTCTCCATTTGGTACGCGGACAAGTTTTGGTACTAGCAGGATTGATTGAGTACCTATGCATGTGCTCGCTCCTAATATATACAGTACGTCTTATATTTGTTGACATACTTAGCTACCTATAAAACGTCCTATATTTGTTTACGGAGAAAGTACTTTACCGCTTTGATGGGAAAATCTGGTTTTCGTGAGGTGCCTAATGCACTGGTACGGAGGGAGTAGCAGGATTGATCGAGTACCTATATATGTACTTTACTGCTTTGGTAGTTTTGGGCGTTAAAACTTACTTCAAAACAATAGAGGGCTGCATGCATCAATTGATGCACGAGCCGGGGTTTTCCCTCCTTTTTGAAACAAAAACTTTACTAGTTTATTGTACTAGAGAGTATGGAGCCACATACCTCCTCCGTTCGTCATTATAAGATGTTTTGGATATTTCAATATGGACTATATACTAGTTAAAATAAGTGAACAAAGACACTAAAACATGTCTATACACATCCGATTCACAAAAAAGTTACAACGTCCTGTATTTGTAAATGGAGGGAGTACTATATAAGTATGGCTTGATGTATATAGCTCACTTTAGTCATAATAATGTTGTATTGCTTTTTGATGCATTTCTTGATTCATATCATGTACTCTGATTGCTTTTCCCGGGAAGCGGTAGTCTGCCACATGGACATTTTTTTGTGAGACGAAACACATGGCCATATTATTAATTATCGTAGAGTAGCTCTTCTGACCAAGAGAAGTAGAGACCAATGGAGAAATATTGCTGCGACTGGTTAGGGGCATTGGACAGAGGAATCAGCATTCCATACGCATGGTTCATGCCGCTGACGGCGATGTGCTGGTGTTCATCAGTACTTGACAAAACATAGGTTAGCTCCGTGCCAAGATGATGCATGCAGAAAGCGTGGAACTTCGCCCGTTTGCAGATGAGATCATGTAGTAGAGTGTCGCTGCGCCCCTGCACCGTTCGGTCGTGTGTGGTCGGCAACGATCTGCTGTAGATGGAACTGCAGGCACCAGAACTCGCATTTCGCCGTCGTGTGACGCAATACTAGACAATGGCCATATGTTTTTCTTTTCTTTTCTTTTTTGACCGAAGAAAATGGCCGTATGTGCTAGAGACAACGGTAATAAGGACCTTTGTTCTGCTCTGGGAATCAAATTGTTCTGTGCGACCACTTGCTGAATGATCGAGTCGAATGTCGACATGAAGTATGAACACATCCAAGATCCGGTTCTAGTGATCCGAGACCGAGAGGCCGGGAAAAGATAGGGGTATATCCAATTAATGTACAGTACCTGCTAAAATATCTGCATAAGTTTATGTAAAAATCTGCAGTGCTTAGAAACTTAGAAGAGATTTTGGTATTCAGAGAGTACATTTCTGTTGCTGAAGAATTAGAGCATGAGAAGACTGATACTGGTATTTGCTAGGAGCCTAGGCTAACAAGAACTAGTATCTCTTTAGTAGCTTGGTCCCCACGATTATTCAGCACCAAGATTTGGCACAGTGATTTGTCTTGAAGTCTTTTCACACTTCAATTTCCATCAACTGCGATAAAAGTTCGGGTACAACTATGGTGATAGCCAACTGCAAACTGCTTTCATTCGTTTCTGGAATTTAAGCAGTATCCACTTCTGTGGAAATATCGTCTAGGCATTTATACCTTCATCAGATCCAGTGTGTCCACACTAATTTTTAGGATCCCTTATTTCTAGGTACACATTATGCAGGTCAACCTCACCTCCTCAGATATATTTCTGGTGACTAATGTTTAGGATCCCTTATTTTCAGGTACACAGGATGTCAACCTCGCCTCTTCAGATATATTTCTGGTGCATTCTACTATTTGCCAATGTTGGGATATCTACATCTTTACGTCTGGAAAAAGACGCACTCCTCGACATCAAAATTCATTTGCAGGATCCACAGAATTACATGAGCAACTGGGATGAATCTCACTCGCCGTGCCAATTTCACGGTGTAACGTGCCATGAAATTTCTGGTGAGGTCACAGGAGTGTCACTCTCAAATGCCTCGCTGTCAGGCACAATATCACCATCATTTTCTGTTCTCCACCAGTTGCATACTTTGGACCTCAGTGCAAATTCCATCTCAGGCATTATCCCTGCTGCACTGACCAACTGCACAAATTTGCAAGTTCTTAATTTGTCAATGAACAGCTTGACAGGCCAATTGCCTGATCTTTCATCATTGCTCAAACTGCAAGTTCTTGATTTATCAACAAATGGGTTTTCTGGTGCATTTCCTGTGTGGATCAGCAAATTATCAGGCCTAACTGAATTGGGCCTAGGAGAGAACAGTTTCGATGAAGGTGGTGTTCCTGAAAGCATTGGACTCCTGAAGAATCTGACATGGCTATTCTTGGGGCAATGCAACCTTAGAGGAGAGATACCAGCTTCAGTCTTTGACTTGGAGTCACTTGGGACTCTGGACTTCTCGCGCAATCAGATGACCGGTGTGTTCCCGAAGGCGATATCCAACTTGCGCAACCTGTGGAAGATTGAGCTCTACCAGAACAACCTGACTGGTGAAATTCCTCCTGAGCTTGTACACCTGACATTGTTATCTGAATTTGATGTGTCTCATAATCAACTTACTGGTGTACTGCCCAAGGAAATTGCTAGACTGAAGAATCTTAAGATCTTCCACGTCTACAGGAACAACTTCTATGGTGAGCTTCCTGAAGGACTGGGGAACTGGGAGTTTCTTGAGTCATTTTCAACTTATGAAAATCAATTCTCAGGAAACTTTCCTGCCAACCTTGGCAGATTCTCACCACTCAATACAATTGACATATCAGAGAATTATTTTACCGGTGAATTTCCGAAGTTCCTGTGCCAAAGCGACAAACTGCAGTTCTTACTGGCTTTGAGCAACAACTTCTCAGGTGAATTCCCCACCTCCTACTCTTCTTGCAAGACTCTAGAGAGGTTTAGAGTAAGCCAAAATCAGTTCAGTGGGAGCATTCCTCATGGCATATGGGGATTGCCTAATGCTGTCATCATTGATGTTGCTGACAATGGATTTATTGGAGGAATATCTTCTGATATAGGCATTTCAGCCACCCTAACCCAGCTGCTTGTTCAGAACAACAACTTCTCTAGTGAACTTCCAATGGAGCTGGGAAATCTCCCTCAGCTGAAGAAGCTGGTTGCTTCCAACAACAGATTCTCTGGCCAAATCCCTGCACACATTGGTAACCTGAAGCAATTGTCATACCTGCATTTGGAACAGAATGCATTAGAAGGGTCAATACCACCAGAAATTGGTTTGTGCGACAGCCTAGTTGACCTTGATCTTGCAGAGAATTCTTTGTCTGGCCAAATCCCTGACACAGTTGGCTCCCTTTTGATTCTGGATTCACTCAATCTATCCCATAACATGATCTCTGGTGAAATCCCTGATGCATTGCAGTCACTGAGGCCAACCTATGTTGATTTCTCTCACAACAATTTGTCTGGACCAATCCCCCCACAGCTCCTGATGATTGCCGGAGATGATGCATTCTCTGAAAACTCTGACCTATGTGTCACTGCCACTTCAGAAGGCTGGAGGCAATCAGGCACCAGTTTACGCCCTTGCCAGTGGATTGACAACCATCATAGCTTTTCACGGAGGCGGCTTTTTGCTGTGCTGATCATGGTGACCTCTTTGGTTGTTCTCTTATCTGGATTGGCATGTCTGAGATATGAAAATAACAGGCTTGAGGATTTCAACAGAAAGCAAGACACTGAGAGTGGTGATGACAGTGACTCAAAGTGGATTGTCGAGTCCTTCCATGTGCGAGGGGTCAATCCATCAGCTGCTTTGCCGGTACCCATGGTTACATAGCTCACTGTAAGTTCGAGACATCCTGTCACTTACATCGACTTATCTTTACATCTTTTTTGTAGTTATTAATGCTGTAACGGTTTAACGTTTAGTCTTCTGTGCAAGTACTGTAGAAAATATTTTGCCAGTGCTACCCAAACTCAACTACTCTATTATTCATCTTGTCCTGTCCTGGTAAATAACACCGTCTAATGAAGTGAAGCACTAACTATTTAATTTGACTATTAAAGCAGTATAATTGATGTAGTATCTTTCACTTGATACCAATATATGTTAAATGGACGCAGTTTGTCTTTTAATTTCTTCATAATATCCTTACACGTTTTGGTATCAAGTCATTAAAGTAGACCTATCCATGTATATTTGAGTAGTAACATTAACAAGTGAAATATTACTTACTCTTTAGATGCATATATTCACCTTAAAGATATCAGTATGAAGATTTAAGTCTTACGTCAGCTTATCTCTGAACTGCAGGGCTTCCGTATTCTCTCAAGGCGCGAGAAGAGAGTGACGTAAACTCTAGTCTTGTGCCGTCAGAGTTTCTTAGTGGACGTAGCTGGACAGACTACCAGTTTGAAGGTGAACTGGAAACTGTGTCCTGGGTTTGATCCCGTAACTGCAGCAGTTTGATCTATAAGTTGGCAACTATGCGTCAGAAGATATAATGAAGGTCTTTAACATTGCCCTTGTCTAAATTGTTCGAGCCCCTTCTGAGCGACCGACGATGAGAGAAGTTGTGAAAATGCTTATTGACAATGATTCTACTTCCGTATTCGGAGGGCAAAGAACAGGAATAATAAGTAAAAGCAGGCTACCTTTTCTTTGTAAGATGCCACCATCAACAAGATGAGGACCTTTACACTCAGAATAGCAACAACACTGAAGTAGCAGATTAGAATGTATTACTAGTGAGCTGGAAGCAAGTAACTAGAAGGCTGTTAATAATACTCTGGAGGTGTAGTGGCCTCTGTGGTAGCCTCATAGGTCATGTATCTGCAGCAGTTTATGTATAAATTCAGTCATATAGCTTGCAGTTTCTGTAAAAATGCTAGATGGTGATTTACTGTACTGAACTGTGATAATGATGAAACATAGCAGTGTAGTCCAATTTCGACTACTTTGAATGGGCTCGATTTTATCAAAGAGGAGCTTGTCTTTAACACAGTACTTCCTATTTCACATGTTAGTCATTCTTGCAAGTTTATTTAGAGGTAGTAGAAACAAGCCAATGGGTCATTACAACCGATCCAGCTAAGCTGTTAGCTCCAAATCTTTGCGGAACTGATCGGATATCACATCCCGATACGTGGACATCAGAGAAAAATGATACGATACAGTACAGAGACTCAGCCTACAGATTCAACCGCTATTCTACAAGTCTTGTACATCCTCTAGCTGACAGTTTTGAAAGGGGTGGAGACCTTCAGGCTATCCACGATGTCGCTCACAGAGCCTATCCCCACTGCCACTGAGATCATCAGGCAGACCATGCTCAAACCTTGCAGGAGATACCACTTGGTCCCCTTGGTGATCTTCCCCTGGGCAATGTGCATGCTTATGGGGAAGTACACGGTTAGCGGCCAGAAGCTGAACGCGCCGAGGAGCCCTAGCACCGCGTTGAAGAACGGTATCATCATTGCCACCACAGTTGTTGCAATAACTATGACCGTCCGTAGGACGAGCTTGTAGGGCGCGACGGTCACCGAGCCTCGCTGCATGAGCGGGATGCTGACGGTGTATGCGCTGCTGATGAACTTGGTGTCTGGCCACCTGGAGACAATCCACCTCTCTGCTGTAGCGAATATGGGCTGTGCATAGACCTGCATTGAGGAAAGCATTTTAGTTCCAAGTTGTTGAACAGTTCAGCTTGTCAATATTATGGAATATGCAAATTCTCAATTTCTGATTGAGATGCACTGACCTGATATGCCCCAATAAGGTGGAGGATGAGGCACATGTTGGCGATGTCGACGAGCCAGAATGGCCCTAATCCGGGGGCCGTAAGGATGTTGCCGGGAGCATCTGAACCAAATGCGGCATATCCGGCGCAGCCAACGGAGATGTAGAATATGGTGGTGGCTCCGATTCCATACATTGCTGCCTTCTTCATGGTCTTGTGCTCAGATGGTGGGGACTTCAGTGTATCCTGCAAGCAAAACAGGTAAGAAGTTACTGACAAAAAACATTGCCACCTGGAGTAATGTTCTGAAACAAAAACATGTGTATCTGAATTCTGATCAAACATGTAATTTCTGGAGTTTGAGTATCTGAATCATCATCATCCATGCTTACCTGGATCTCAATGAGCACTTCTGCGAAAGTGTAGGCAAAGGCAATGTTCCCAAGGGCAAGGAGCACGTCCCACGTCTTCTTGCTGGACGACGCCGCGGTGGCGCCTGCGATCCTCCCGTCGGGCCGGAGGCCGTGCGACGCCCACTCCGTCACCGAGAGCGCGAGCCCGATGAAGGAGTAGGCGAACGACATGACCGCCGCGACGACCGACAGCCACGTGATGTGCTCCAGGCCGGGGAACTGGGACAGCACCACCTGGACCACGGTGAAGGCGAGCATGAGCACGGTGCCCGGCGCGTCGCAGCGCGCGCCCTGGCCGTTCTCGTGCACGCAGTCCGACCTCCTGATCGCACTAGAAACAGAGAAAAAAACAGGATTCAGCATGTCCCTGAATGATAACTTGTCACGTACTTTGGTAGTTTGATTCGTGATGAGGAGGTGGACTGAATTTTGGTTGTTGGTTTGATGATACTCACACCATGCTGATGGTGGCGGTGATGGTGTAGCCGACCATGGTGCCCCACAGGTTGCCGTACTGGGCGATCCCGCACATGAACACCTCTCTGGGACCTGGGGAAAAGTTTCAGGCATTGGGTTCAGAATCCTTGCTGTTTTGCGTGTGGAGGAACAGAGGGGGACACGTACTGAGGTAGGATCGGACGGCGTCGGTGTAGGTGTGGTTCCGGGCGCCGGTGACGGGGTCGGGCGCGCGGTAGGCGTTGGCGAGCAGCGTGGAGGTGTAGTAGGTGACGCACGCGAAGCCCACCAGCGCGAGCGGCCCGGCCACCCACCCCAGCTGCGCCACGCTCCACGCCAGCGCCAGCACGCCGGAGCCGATCACCGCCGTCACAATGTGCGCCGTCGCCGTCCATACCGTCCCTGCAACGAACGAACAAACAAAGACCGCCGCCGCCGCCGCCGGGGCCGATCAATCCAAACCCCCAGGAGGAATAATCGTGCACGCTAAAGCCGTTACACAAACGCCCCTATAAACCAGGCAAAAGGAAATCGAGAGGAGGGGCGGCGCACCTTTGCGCTCGTGCTCGCCCGTCTCGACGTCCTCTGCTGCTGCTGCGGCGGCGGCGGCGTCGGCGGCGGCGTGCTTGTCCATCTTCTCGCCGCGTGGCGTGGCGTGGCGTGGGGGTGTGGGAGTCAGAGGGACGGGTGCGGCAAGGCAATGAAGCACCAGGACGGGGGTTTGGTCGGTACGTATTTATAGGACTCGGAGCAGAGCTGGGGCTGGGCTTTAAACGGGAGCTCTGATGATAGGGCCGGCACTCTGACCTGTACAACACCGGCATTCCAGGTTCGGCGCCGTCGGACTCCATTGGGCAGGGTTCGGATCCAATGCCCCGACTCATTAAATCACTGCGTTAACTACATTGGTCGTTGAACCAATCTATATTTGGATGGATACTGGTATTCTCGGTCCACCAGAGGTTAAGTCTTAGATTTGACATTGGTGCTCGCATTATTTTTGAAATTATTTTATGCTTCCGGCGATGTTCATCAGTGGGAGGAGACATTCCCCTTGACCGTGAGCTGTCGATGCTGACTTTGTAAAATCTTAAGATGCTAGGTCGGCTCAATCTCTCGAAGGTGCTCATAGCAGTATGGTGTGCGTGCATACGATTATAGGGGTGAATGTATGCTTGTGTATGTGAGCGACTGTGATTGTACTGTATTAAAAAAAAACTACATTGGTCATTAATTGCTCATGAAAGCAAAAGTACCAAATTGCAGAATCCACCCTGATGATTGTATCTTCATCAAGGTTTTTTGGTGTATTTTATATCTATACGCATCGGTCAGGGTGATAATTTTTCCTACTCAGCCGCCTCCGCAGCTGCCCGAGTTAAGTTATGATCCTGCAACACCCGATCCATGCAACATAAGTCTCCGCATGCGACACGTTTTGCGTGTGTATAAAACGTCGTTGCAACACTTCCCATTGCGATCCGTACAAGATTACTCAAGTACTCCGAGTATGCAAACAAATCACATTCATTAAACTAAAAAATGTGCATGCAACATACAGAAGCAACGCAAACAACATGCAGAACAAAGGAACCAATGATGTACATTCACATCTGTAACATAAATTCAATTACTTGTGACATGTCTAGAATCATCGACATAAAGACAATTTGTACCCAACAAACAACATGTGCACATGCAACGTGAGAGAAAAATTTACACAGCATCAAAGATCCCAAAATCCACTACAACTCACACATCAACGTAGGCACCAACTTTATCCATACGGGCACGCGGACCATGACTATGGCTTGATGGAGCCTCGCCAAAACTAGATCAGGTGGCCACATATCCATTCCATGCAGCCCCAACATCTTCCTTAGAGCTAGGTGGCGCAAACGCAAGCTCCACCATGGGGTCCTCGTCCATGTCATGAGCTTCATTACCATCCATCTAGGGTGGGAAAGAAGATGACTGGTCAAAGGAGAAAGAGCGGTGTGGGAGGATGACAACATAGTAACACAAGAGGAGAAAATCTACTTGGGGAGGGAGAGATGCTCGTGCCTCGTGGGGAAGGAGAAGCGAAAAGAATGGAGTAAGCGTCTATCAGTTTTGTGTGGCAAACCATCCTCGAGGCCGAGTCAAGGGGTTGCTTGCACTAGTTTGGGTACTTTAGGAGGTTGGGTGATCGGGAAATATATTGGGTGTTAAGTGTTTCTTGACGAAAGTTTTGTGCATGTTTTATTCTTAATAATATCAAAGGAAAATGGTAGATCTAGTTATTAGAGCCTTAAAAACTACTCAAAAAATAATCCAAATTTGTGCGGGATTTGGTGAAACGTTTGGCGGCGGCGGACTCCATGATTGGGCATAGTCCAGACCCAATGCTTCGAGTGGTTAAACCAGTGCATTAACTACATTGGTCATTATATACTTCTCTTTACGAAGAGTAAACATTGGTCATTATTTAATCTTTTCTCCTGGATTTATTAGAGCATCTCCAACCGCGGTTATAATATGGCACCAAAAAATGTTATTGGACATCAAATAGTGGATTTTATATTATCCAATGCTTCGAGGCACCAAATGAGCAAGTTCATTCAAAAAACCACCAACCACATGGTGGATCAAAAGCCATCATAGTTCACAAGTGGCCAACGCACTCGTGTCGTCGTCGCCAGCACCACCATACGTCGTCACCATCATTGTTGCCACCATCACCATTGCCTCCGCCACAACCATTGTTGCCACCACCACCGAATGACATAACCAAGATGTCCCCATGAGTTAATAACTCCCAATATTGTCTTGCCCTATCGTCCATCTTCCTAGGATCCATCACCATTATAGCACACTCCTTGGCTATCCTCTTATTGTTTTGTTCCCAGCCTCCATTGCAAGCCTTCACACCTCAATTTCAAGTTTTTTTTTCTTCCACTCTCATCTTTCTCTCCTCGATCAAGCACATTTGCCTCCCACCTCTTCTCCTCCATCATCTTTATCTCATATAAACGAGTCAAATTCTCCTCCTTCCGGTCACCCTCCTGTGCTCTCTTCACCTCCATCATCGGAATACGTTCTTCCTTGTATGCTCCAACACCGCTATGCGTCTTGGCTGCCTTGGAATTTTTTGTCCATACGAACGGGTTTGAGGAGTGGATAGGTTCTCTATCAAGTCATCCTCATCAACAACAATGTTAAGCATTTGCCTCTTTAGTGTTGTTTAATAGTTTCTCCTTGCCAACTTATCATTTTCAAAAAAACCATGTAGCAATGATGTAAAGAGAAGCCTTTGTTGCCGCCTCTCTTGCTCCTTTGCTTGTAAAGATATTGAATGATTACCTCATACTCATTGATGGGCACTCCACTCTGTGGTGCTAGGTTGACTTGATCAACACATCTGGGCCATGAATTGCATTGGTCTTGAATCACACTCCAAAGATGAGTGAAAGAAATGATTTTGTAGTTGGAGGGAACAAACACATGGCCACCATAGTATTCCTCGATCCTTGAGCAAAAAATTTCCTTTGTTTGATTGGTCCCGATTGTGGCATCAAGAGAGAGAGAGGGAGAGAGAGATCATCCAAGTGTCTCACAAAGCTTCATCTTCCTCGGGTTTGTAGTTGCACGACCTCATAGGCCTCATTCTCATTGTTTGGTTCCAGATCCTCGACCTCCTCAACCTCCTCCTCCACCTCTAATTCAACATTCCTTCTCATTTCTTGGCCATAGGGCATGTGCATGGCAATGCCATCGCGGCTGAGTGTGGCTTGTACCAATTGTGACATGAAATCGTCCACGTCTTCATTCAATTACCCACTACAATAACAAAGGAACATCATAGCACTTAGCATCATATCACTCGTCATTCAATTGAGCAATTTTACCTTGTAGGAATTTCCTCAAGCATGTCGGACTTGCTCGTTGTCTTGTCCGAATCTGGCTCATCTCCGGGTGCCAGAGGTGGAGGGGGGTGATGTCTACTATGCAACCCTCTTCTTGTAGACTCGTGTTGGGATTCAAGCGTAGAGTTTTGTAGGGCAGTAGTTTCCCTCAAGTGGATGACCTAAGGTTTATCAATCCGTGGGAGGCATAGGATGAAGATGGTCTCTCTCAAACAACCCTGCAACCAAATAACAAAGAGTCTCTTGTGTCCCCAACACACCCAATACAATGGTAAATTGTATAGGTACACTAGTTCGGCGAAGAGATGGTGATACAAGTGTAGTATGGATGGTAGATATAGGTTTTTGTAATATGAAAATATAAAAACAGCAAGGTAACCAGTAACAAAAGTGAGCGAAAACGGTATTGCAATGCTTGAAAACAAGGCCTAGGGTTCATACGTTCACTAGTGCAAGTTCTCTCAACAATGACAAAATAATTAGATAATATAACAACCCCTCAACGTGCAACAAAGAGTCACTCCAAAGTCACTAATAGCGGATAATAAACGAAGAGATTATTGTAGGGTACGAAACCACCTCAAAGTTATTCTTTCTGATCGATCTATTGGGCTATTCCTATAAGTGTCACAAACAACCCTAGAGTTCATACTAAAATAACACCTTAAGACACACATCAACCAAAACCCTAATGTCACATAGATACTCCAATGTCACCACAAGTATCCGCGGGTTGATTATACGATATGCATCACACAATCTCAGATTCATCTATTCAAACCAGCATAAAGAACTTCAAAGAGTGCCCCAAAGTTTCTACCGGAGAGTCAAGACGAAAACGTGTGCCAACCCCTATGCATAAGTTCACAAGGTCATAGAACCCGCAAGTTGATCACCAAAACATACATCAAGTAGATCACGTGAATATCCCATTGTCACCATAGATAAACACATGCAAGACATACATCAAGTGTTCTCAAATCCTTAAAGACTAAATCCGATAAGATAACTTCAAAGGGAAAACTCAATCCATTACAAGAGGGTAGAGGGGGAGAAACATCATAAGATCCAACTATAATAGCAAAGCTCGCGGTACATCAAGATCGTGCCAAATCAAGAACACGAGAGAGAGAGAGATCAAACACATAGCTACTGGTATATACCCTCAGCCCCGAGGGTGAACTACTCCCTCCTCGTCATGGAGAGCGCCGGGATGATGAAGATGGCCACCGGTGATGGTTTCCCCCTCCGACAGGGTGCCGGAATGGGCTCCCAATTGTTTTTTAGTGTCTACAGAGGCTTGCGGCGACGGAACTCCCGATCTAGGTTTCTTTTCGGGGGTTTCTGTATTTATAGGAATTTTTGGCGTCGGTTTCATGTCAGGGGGGTCCACGAGTCAACGACAAGGATGGAGCACCCTCCCGGTGGGTAGGGTGCGCCTTCCGTCCTTGTGGTTGGCTCGGGACTCTTCTGGTCCAACTCTTTTGCTTCGGGGGCTTCTTCTGGTCCATAAAAAATCACCGTAAATTTTTAGGTCATTTGGACTCTGTTTCATATTCCTTTTCTATAAAACTCAAAAACAAGGAAAAACAAAAACTGACACCGGGCTCTAGGTTAATAGGCTAGTCCCAAAAATCATATAAAATAGCATATAAATGCATATAAAACATCTAAGATAGATAATATAATAGCATGGAACAGTAAAAAATTATAAATACGTTGGAGACGTATCAGGGGCGACTGCGTGACACTACTAGGGAAAAGTTTAGGTAGACGCTTACTAGTAGCACAAATTTATACCCCTCGCTACTGCTACTAGTAGTGCGGGTTTATACCCTCCGCTACTAATAAGTTGATAGTACTAGCGTGGGTTTATACCCTCCGCTACTACTAAGTTGATAGTAGTAGCGCGGGTTTATAACCCTCGCTACTACTAAGTGTAAGTGCATCTAGTGCCCCTTAGTGATTTTGGTGTATTGAAGACTTATAGGTTAAGGGACTGATGCGTTTGTAAGTGTAGACAGGTCTATAAGTATATGAGGAGTTTGATATTTACAGAAAAAGTCGACCCCTAAAAATGAAGTTCTTCGACTGAAGACTTTGGATTTCTGAAGACTTTCTGAAGACTTTGAAAGTGAAGAAATTGGTGTGATCCTGAAGACTTGGTATTCATTCGAGGAACATGAAGCATGAAGACCTTGTTTTCGTAGTTTCATTTTCTCTTTCTTGAGTTATAGGAAACACCGTACTGTTAAAGGGGGTCGAGGAAATACTAAGGAAAAATTTCCAAGTGATGCTCAACTCAAATCCTACATCTACCAATCCCTTTGAGTGAAGCCATTGGAAATCTCATACAGCTCAGTCAATTTCTTCAGCGACAGAGACGAAGTTCTTCTGGTCTCTGAGGAATTTGTTATGACTGAGGAGTTAGGAATTTCACCAGTGCGGATTGCCTACACAGTGAGGATCATGATAGCCCTGAGGAATTTGATACTCAAAATTCCGACCATTGCTGTGCTATGTGCCAGCTGTCCCAAAATATCTACCCACCTAACGTCATATCATTGAAGGACATTTAAGTCTTATCATGTCGGGCTGCTCCCTAGGCTATAAATAGCCGCCCCCTAGAACCACTAGCTGGTTGGCTTCTCCGAGAGAAACTGACACTTGTCATTTGAGAGCATCCCATCCTCCGAGGACTTTGAGTGAAAATCATCAAGTGAGGAAAACCCAAACGCAAACACCTACAAACCCAAAGTGATTGAGGATCACTAAAGAGATTAATCCTGCGTAGATCCGACGCTTGTTACCTTTGAAGACTGTGCATCTTCCAGACGGTTAGGCGTCATGGTCTAGAGCATCCAAGAGGAAATTGTGGATCACCGAGTGACCGAGTCTGTGAAGGTTTGGAAGTCACCTGAAGACTTACCACGAGTGATTGGGCGAGGTCTGTGTGACCTTAGCTCAAGGGGAATACGGTGAGGACTAAGTGTCGTGAGCTGGGTGTTCGGGACTGTGTGTTCGGGACTGTGTGTCCTCAGGTTTAAATACCTAGCCGCCCTAACCAGACATACAACTGTCACAGCAGTTGGAACTGGTCTACCAAATCATTGTCTTCACCGAGCTAATTGGTTCCATTTCCTCAACCCTTCCATTTCCTCATGTCCATATTGTGTGCTTGTTCATATATGTTTGAAGACTTTGACTGAAGACTTTCTCTATTTCCTCAGCTCAATTTCTTCAATCTGTTTGTCTTCATTCTGTGTTATCCTGTGTTTATGCTTTCTGTACTCTGTGCTTGTTTTCATTTCATCATGAAGACCATGCTCATGTTCTGTTATGTTTACTTTTGAGTACTTATTCCGCTGCAAGTAGTTCTTCACTTAGGAATTTCCTCACCCTGAAATTCCTCAGTGAAGAATTCATAAAAATTGCCTATTCACCCCCCTCTAGTCGATATAACGCACTTTCAATTGGTATCAGAGCAAGGTGCTCCCTTGTTCTGTATTATTTTGGTTTAACCGCCTGGAGTTTTAGTTATGTCGACCACGGGAATGAAGACTGTGACATGCCCCATCTTTGACGGTCATGATTATCCCAAGTGGAAGGCCATGATTATCCCAAGTGGAAGGCCATGATGAAGAAGCGCCTCATGGCGATGAACAGCGAACTCTGGACTGTCACCGAAATTGGTCTTACTGACCTATGCAAGATGGCGGAGGCTAATGATATTCGCAAGTACACACTACTCAACCTCATGGCGAAGGACATCATCTGCTCCAGCTTTTCACAAAACCAGTTCAAGAACATTATGCATCTCAGCCATGCGAAACTCATCTGGGACCGACTCTCTGAGGTCTATGAAGGTCATCGATCTCACCATGAACCCTGGTTCGAAGAATTCATGGAATCACGCAAGGCTATGACTTTCAATCCAGAATCATCGTCCTCTGCACCATGTCTTATGGCAAAAGGTGCCAAGGTAACTGAATGCTACTTATCTGAGTCTAGTGATGATGAATCTGGTGATGAAGTTGGCGCAGTTATGTCAAACTTGCTTCCCTTGCCACTAAACAACAAAGAGCTTTGGAAAAAGTTCAAAACATGCTGAATGAGAGAGACGATATGTTGGGTGAAGAAATTGATCGTTCTAAAGCCCTGGCTGAAAGTCTTCAAGGACTTCAGTCCAAGTTTGACAATCTTTAAGGTCATCATAACACTCTCTTATCTGATCATGAGAAGCTTTCTTATGAATTTCTTCAAAGAAAGCAAGATCTTGAGCAGTTAAGAGTGAGTTATGAAGATCTTCAGAAGGAGCGTGATTCATTACTTACTCAACAAATCAGCGCTACTCAGGATGAATTTGTTCCTCCATGTTTGAAGTGCATTGAACGTGAAACTGCTAATTCTTCACCTGAATGCTCAAATACTTCCATTGCTGCAAATTCTTCAACTGCCTCTGCTATCACTAATTCCTCATCTAAGGACATTGCTAGTATCACTAATGATGCAGGGCTGAAGGAATTGTATATGACAGGCATGTACAAAAGCCTCAAAGGGCATCAGGCTCTTTGTGACGTGCTTAAAAAGTAGACCCTCAACAGGAACCCTAGGAAAGAGGGTATTGCCTTTGAGAGGAAACTCAATGCTGATGGGACCTACTGGAGACCTGAGTAGTATCCCTAAGGGAGTCCTAGATTAGGGGGTCTCCGGACAGCCGGACTGTATCCTTTGGCCGGACTATTGGACTATGAAGATACAAGATTGAAGACTTCGTCCCGTGTCTAGATGGGACTCTACTTGGTGTGGAAGGCAATCTAGGCAATACGGATATGTATATCTCCTCCTTTTGTAACCGACCTTGTGTAACCCTAGCCCCCTCTGGTGTCTATATAAACCGGAGGGTTTTAGTCCATAGGACAACATACAATCATACCATAGGCTAGCTTCTAGGGTTTAGCCTCTCTGATCTCGTGGTAGATCAACTCTTGTACTATTCATATTATCAAGAATAATCAAGCAGGACGTAGGGTTTTACCTCCATCAAGAGGGCCCGAACCTGGGTAAAACATCGTGTCCCCTGCCTCCTGTTACCATCCGCCTTAGACGCATAGTTCGGGACCCCCTACCCGAGATCCGCCGGTTTTGACACCGACATTGGTGCTTTCATTGAGAGTTCCTCTGTGTCATCTCCGTTAGGCTTGATGGCTCCTTCGATCATCGATAGCGATGCAGTCCAGGGTGAGACTTTTCTCCCCGGACAGATCTTTGTATTCGGCGGCTTCGCACTACGGGCCAACTCGCTTGGCCATCTGGAGGAGATCGAGAGTTACGCCCCTGGCCATCAGGTCAGGTTTGGAAGCTTAAACTACACGTCCGATATCCGCGGAGACTTGATCTTCGACGGATTCGAGCCCCTGCCTAGTGCGCCACACGACCATGATGAGCATGATTTAGCTCTGCCATCAGACAGTGTCCAGGAGATTGCGCCGACAACCGTTCCGACCTTCAATTCGGAGCCAGCTGCGCCTTCCATGGGCGGGTGGATAGACCCCGCCACGGAGGCCGCACTCTCATCGGCGATCGAGCCGAGTATCGACCTTACCCTTCATGAGAGCTGAGGGAGTCCTGGATTAGGGGGTCTCCGGACAGCCGGACTATCTCCATTGGACGGACTGTTAGACTATGAAGATACAAGATTGAAGACTTCGTCTCGTGTCCGGATGGGACTCTACTTGGCATGGAAGGCAAGCTAGGCAATACGTATATGGATATCTCCTCCTTTGTAACCGACCTTGTGTAACCCTAACCCTCTCCGGTGTCTATACAAACCGAAGGGTTTTAGTCCGTAGGACAACAACCATAACATACAATCATACCATAGGCTAGCTTCTAGGGTTTAGCCTCTCTGATCTCGTGGTAGATCTACTCTTGTACTACCCATATCATCAATATTAATCAAGCATGACGTAGGGTTTTACCTCCATCAAGAGGGCCCGAACCTGGGTAAAACATCGTGTCCCCTGCCTCCTGTTACCATCCGGCATAGACACATAGTTCGGGACCCCCTACCCAAGATCCGTCGGTTTTGACACCGACATTGATGCTTTCATTGAGAGTTCCTCTGCGTCGTCGCCGTTAGGCTTGATGGCTCCTACTATCATCAATAGCGATGCGGTCCAGGGTGAGACTTTTCTCCCCGGACAGATCTTCGTATTCGGCGGCTTTGCACTGCGGGCTAATTCGCTTGGCCATCTGGAGCAGATTGAAAGCTACGCCCCTGGCCATCAGGTCAGATTTGGAAGTTTGAACTACACAGCCGACATCCGCGGAGACCTGATCTTCGACGGATTCGAGCCACAGCCGGGCGCGCCGCACTGTTACGATGGGTATGACCTAGCTCTGCCGCCGAACAGTACCCCAGAGGCCACGCCCGCATCAGCTCTGACCCTTAGTTCGGAGCCAACTGCAGCAATCGAGGACGGGTGGTTAGACACCGCCTCAAGGGCTGCAGTCTCAACGGCGATCGAGCCAAACACCTGCCTAACCCTCTACGCAGCCTGTGACTCCCAGGTGCCGGACTCTTTCCCGGACTCCGAACCATCCGCAACTCTGCCAATCGAATCCGATTGGGCGCCGATCATGGAATTCACCGCCGCGGATATCTTTCAGCACTCGCCCTTCGGCGACATTCTAAATTCACTAAGGTCTCTCTCTTTGTCAGGAGAGCCCTGGCCGGATTATGGCCAACAGGATTGGGATGCGGACGACGAAGAAATTCGACGCCCACCCACCACCCACTTAATAGCCACTGTCGATGACTCAACCGACATGCTTGACTTCGACTCCGAAGACATCGACGGTATGGACGACGATGCAGGAGGCGAAGAGGAACCACCACCCACAGGGCGCTGGACGTCCACTTCATCATATGACGTATACATGGTGGACACACCAAAAGAAGACGACGATGAGGAACGGAAGGACGCACCGAAGGCTTGTTCCCTCGAGAAGCAGTCAAAGCGGCGGCGCAAGCGCCGCCCCAAATCCCGCCTCGGCAGAAATAACGATCATACAGACTCAGCGTTAGAGCAGGGCGAACCACTGCCAGACCATGGCAATACGGGGAATCAAACCGAACAAACCAATTTTGTCCAAGATAATAGTCCGGACGATATAACGCCGGACAGGCACCCGGAGCAGAAGAATGCCCGTCAAAGGTTTGTTGCCACCGCGAGGAGTCTGAAAAAGCAGAAGCAAAGGCTCAAGGCTGCGCATGACACACTCCAAATCAGATGGAGTAAAGTACTCAACACAGCAGCGAAGTACGGCGACAATCGCCCCACCAAGAGCTACCCAAAGCGGAAGTTGCTACCTGAATTCGATGAGGAGGCCTTAGCCCCCCCACAACCAAAAATCAAAACAGCCACCTGGCCGGATAGACGACCTCACAGCCAACATAGAACGGCAAACAATGCCACTCACAAGACAATACGCGATCCACGCGAGGGCTCGCACCAAAAGGACGACGCAACCAGATCCATCTATGGACCACGCAAGCGCGCCCCAACATACAATGTAACACAACAAACATCCGAACAACGCGGTACACCCAGATACAGGGGTGCCGCACACCCCCTATGTTTCACCGATGAGGTGCTGGACCATGAATTTCCAGAGGGATTCAAACCCGTAAACATAGAGGCATACGACGGAACAACTGACCCTGAGGTCTGGATTGAGGACTATATCCTCCATATCCATATGGCTCGAGGAGACAATCTCCACGCCATCAAGTACTTACCCCTCAAGCTCAAAGGGCCAGCTCGTCACTGGCTTAAAGGCCTCCCCGAAAACTCCATTGGAAGCTGGGAAGAGCTCGAAAATGCTTTTCGGGCAAATTTTCAAGGGACTTATGTCCGACCACCAGACGCGGACGATTTGAGTCATATAACTCAACAGCCCGGAGAGTCAGCCCGAAAACTTTGGAACATGTTTCTTACTAAAAAGAACCAAATTGTCGACTGTTCGGATGCCGAAGCCTTGGCAGCTTTTAAGCATAGCGTCCGTGACGAATGGCTTGCAAGACACCTCAGCCAAGAAAAGCCAAGAACAATGGCAGCATTAACAAGCCTCATGACCCGCTTTTGTGCGGGTGAGGACAACTAGCTATAGGGGTGGGCGTTCGGTATAAACCGAAAATTCGGTTTCTACCATTCGGTTTATTTCAATATTCGGTTCACAGAATCGGAAACTGAAAATGAGTACAAAAAAAGCTAACCGAAAAATTGGTTACCGATTATTTCGGTGCGGTTTCCGGTTTATACCGAAGGCCCCGTTGATTGAGCAAATGCGCTCTATCCCCAGGCGAGCAGCGACACGCACTTATATAGCTGAGCCTGTCTACCTTTCCTGATTGACCAAGCGAGGTGGGACTAAAGGAAGTGTGTCCCAATCGATTAAGTCACACGCGCTAGCTTCAGGCAGGTGGTCATTCCACAATCCATGAAAGCCATCTCATTTGGGCTAGTGGGCTATCTAGCTAGGTCCAGTAGACAGTAGCGTAGCTAGTTGGGCTGGGTACGGGAAAACAACCGGACGTGGTTCGCGTACAGAGACTGCGAGAAATCCCACGCTAGCTTAGTACTCCTTCATACTAGTTCGGTACTAGTTCGGCTAACCGAGAAAACAACCGAGCAGACCAAACTTTGTTTGGTTATTGGAACTAAAAATCGAAATTGTCTGTATCAATTTAAAAAACCGAAAATTCGGTTTATTTGGTCTCTGTTTCGGTTCGGTGTTTGGTTCGTCGGTTTTTCTGCCCACCCCTAGCTGGCTAGCCAGATGCAGCACCAGCGACCCCAGTACATCTGAAGTTAGAGATGGAAATGGGAAATCACGGCGCAACAGCAATAACAAACGCCGGAATAAAGAAGACAGCACGAAGAGCACGGCAGTAAACGCCGGATTCAAAAGCTCTCGGCCAGGTCAGCAAAAGCCGCCCTCTAAAGGCGCCAGAGACGAACTGTCCAGCCTAAACAAAATTCTAGACCAAATATGTCAGATCCATAGCACCCCTGGTAAACCTGCTAATCATACCCACAGAGAATGTTGGGTCTTCAAGTAGTCCGGCAAGCTCAACGCCGTACACAAGGGGGAGGATACACCAAGCGAAGACGAGGGTGAGCCTCTCAAGCAAGACACTGGAGAACAAAACAAATTTCCCCCAGAAGTCAAAACAGTAAACGTGTTACATGTGATCAAGGGAAGAAACAAAATGGCACTCCCAGAAAAATATGCCCAAGGGCCTATCACCGCGGAGTCCTGCCACTGGTCGTCTCAACCAATCACTTTTGACCATCGTGATTACTCAGCAAGTATCCGGCGTGAAGGATGGGCTGCCCTGGTATTAGACCCAATAATTGACGGATACCACTTCACACGAGTCCTGATGGACGGTGGCAGCAGTCTAAACATAATATATCAGGATACAATTCGCGAAATGGGGATAGACCCAACAAAAATTTGCCATAGCAATACTACCTTTAAAGGAGTAACGCCAGGCCCAGGGGCTCATTGCACGGGCTCCCTGCTACTAAAAGTTATATTCTGCTCCCCTGATAACTTCCGTAGCAAACATTTAACCTTCCACATAGCTCCGTTCCAAAGTGGCTATCAAGCACTACTCGGACGCGAAGCTTTAGCTCGCTTTAATGCAATACCGCACTACACTTCCCTCACACTCAAGATGCCTGGCCCACGTGGCATCATTACAGTAAATGGAAGTATTAAGCGATCTTTGCGCGCCGAAGAGAGAGCCGCACACTAAAAACGGCCTCACCAACTAAAGCATTTAACAGGTCGTCAAGACCTCGGACACGGTTAATCGAGTCCGGCGCCGCTATATGTAATTTATACCGGATCAATGGTCACACCCCTATTACAAATAGAAGGGGCTCAAAGCGCGCAGACAAGTTGCAATTTTTACTCATCTTGAATTATATATGGTTTCTTTAAAAACTATCTTTTCGCACGACAACTTTTTCACCTAAGTTCCTCTCTTTTACAGATGATCATCGTGCTACATCCGTCCAGGATACGGCACAACAGAGACACAGGCGCAGACGTGCAGTAGGGACCCGCTCCAAGGATTCTTTTTAGATTAAGACCCTGCGTAAACCTTTTTTACTGTCTCTTGTTGATACATATCCACCGAATTCTCAGCACAGTTGAGAAGGATGCTGACGTCTTGGCATGTGGCCACGTCAGAATAATGCACGTACCTGGACACAAGGGGCTTCTTACAAAGGGCACTATTTAGGCCCGGTTTATACCATAAAGACCGAATACCTTAGGGAGTGTTCGGCTTCGCGAGTTTGGCCTTATATGCATCAGCTCCGAATCATTGTCTTTGGTCAAATGTTGGGTTTGCCCGGCTCCTGTGTTTTGGTGCCTTACGTTCCGCTTTACCGGCTAAGGTAGCACCAGGAGAACTACTGCGATTGTGCCCTGGTTCATCCGGACGAGCACCGCAGTAGAGAAAGCTGAAAATTGACTGTCATGATATAGCGTGAGACTGATCAACCACTCGATGACCTATCGGAATGTTAGAATTCCTCCGCCTTAACGAAGGGCCGTTTTCCGGCCAAGCATGTACGCACCCCGCGATCGGGAGAGTGCGGAGCCACCAGGGGCTATCTAGTAGCCCCACCGTCAAACTCCTATGGCTAAGTGAAAGTGTTAAAGCATTATAGTCCGGTTGCCTCGCTCGCTACGCTACCACCTCCTTAATAGGACCAAGACGTTGGGTTAAGTGTGAACACGCGCTTTTTGCGAGCACCTCCGCCTTATATGCGTGGGGGTTGAAGCTGACGGCTGCAATCTTTCAGGTTATACACATGTATACATAAACGGCCGCACAGGAGGCATCATACTACTTTCAGGCAAAAGTATAAACATAGCCTTATAAAAACTTCATAACAGCATTGTGCTTACAATGAGAATACATATCACTCAAGCATAATATTCTTCGAGCACTGGGCCTCTATCAAACGAGCACCCTCGAGAACCTCCCCGAAATAGTGCTCGGCAGCCACCCGGCCTATGGCCGAACCCTGCGCCGCAACAGTGGTAGCGTCCATCTCCGCCCAGTATGCTTTAACATGGGCAAGGGCCATCCGCGAGCCTTCTATGCACGCCGACCTCTTCATCGCATTAATGCGCGGCACCACACCAAGGAACTGCTGCACTAAGCTGAAATAGCTGTTCGGCTTTGGCTTTTCCGGCCATAGCTGATCCACAACAGACCTCATGGCGAGTCCGGACAACCTATTCAGTTCGGCTCATTCGGCTAACTGGTCAGTCAATGAAGGCAGACGCTCTGGAACGTGGAATTGCGACCAGAACATCTTGTCCACTTCACGATCTGTCTGACCTTAGAAGTACTTGGCCGCATCGGCAGCGCTCGCCACTAAATCCATATATGCATCTACCGAACTCCATAGCCGATCCAGAGGGGCATACCATGGATCTCCGAACTTCCTCCGTAACATAAAGGGTTTCCCAGCCGCAATATCCCCGGCTTCCCGCAGCTCCTCCTTCTTCGCTCTCATAGCGGAACGGGTGTCTTTGTCCGCCGCTGTGGCCTTCTCAAGGTCCGTTGCCTTCGCTCGGTTTTCTTTTTCAAGGACCCGACAACGGTCGGCAGTGTCTTTTAATTCTATGGCCATCTTCTCTTGGCTCTCGCAATGTGCGGCCTTCTCGGCTTTCAACTCTTCGGCCGCCTTCAAAGCAGCGGCATTACTAATCCTCGCTTGTTCCTTGGCTCAGGCAAGTTCTGCCCGCAAGGTTTCCATGGTGGCAGCTCCATCTGCAGTCACAACATATTAAAGATACTGGCATCATGCTGCTCTTACTATGTGGCGTTCACCAGATAATAACACTTACCCTGTGCCTCGTCAAGCCTCTTGTTAACAAGCTCAATGTCGGCGTCTGCCGCATCCAGTTGCCATTTTAATTTGGCAAACTCACTAGTCCGGCTAGCCACCGGAGCTTCCACCACCTGCACATAGGGGCAGTCTGGTTATTGCCTGAGATTATGATCCTCTATTCGCCGCCGTTCTCGACGACAACCGGAGTCTCAGGGGCTACTATCTACACAGGGCACACCTAACATGTGCAGTACTATCACATATTATCTCACGTACCTCAAAGCCTGTCAGTAGACTCATAAAGGCTTCATGTAATCCGCTTTCGGCGGACGAGATTCTCTCCATCACCGTACCCATCAGCATACGGTGTTCTTCTGAGATGGCCGCTCGCCCCACCAACTCCCTCAGAACGTTCGACCGCACACCAGATGGTGCCGAGCTCTTTTGTCTGTTCTCTTCGGGAGCCGGACGCTGGGGACTTCGGGGGTCTATGGGATTATCTTCTGGCCTCACCGGATCTAGAGAGGCCCTCCGTGACGACACTTCGGGGTCGCCCACTCCTTGAGCGGAGGAGTCCGGGGGGGGCATTTCGCTCTCCATCATCTCTGGAAGAAGATCCCCCGAAGACGAGCTCATCTGAGAGGGGCGAAGGCCCGAACTGCAAGATATATGCGGTGGTTATTTTCTCAGAAAAAATATAGCATACCTTTACTATTAAAGTACTTTGGATCACTTACGACTCGTTGGAGGGCTGATCCCCCCGCAGACTTTGTGCGGCAAAAGCACCCCCCGAGGCGGGACCCTCCGTGGGAGACTTCTTCTCCCGTTTGGAGGCTTCGGCTTCCGGATCCTCGGAAGCAGTCCTTTTCCTCCCCCAGTTGTCCTCCTTCGTGGAGACGCGCATTCCCTCGGTTGGAACGGGCAGTGATAGGGGCCCGCGTCTGCCCGTATTATCCCCCCCGGTATCTTCCTTCGAGGGCTCCGGGCAAGGCGCGACCTCGAGCATCTTTTCCAATACCGGATTTTCCAAACCCTCAAGGAGGGGGGCCAAACACCGAATCATCTTCGCCTTTGTTAGCCAGTCCTGGTCAAAAAGCAAACTCTCAGAAATAACTTCGTGACGAATAAAAGACAGTGTGTTCGGCCAGAGGATTTCTTACTTGTTCGGCGGCGCGGTTACTGCTCAGGCCCACGTCCTCGGTAATATCTGGACACTCTACTTGAGGTCCAAAGAATGACTTGTACATCTCCTCGTGCGTCAGGCTGAGGAAACTTTGAATGGCACGCGGTCCCTCTAGGTTGAACTCCCACAAGCGAAGGGTCCAGCGTCTGCAAGGCTGGACTTGACGAACCAGCATAACTTGTATTACCACAACCAAATTAAAATCTCCCTCGAAGAGACCTCGGATGCGGCTTTGCAGTATAGGCACGTCCTTGGCTGGACCCCAGCTCAGACCTCTGCTAATCCATGACATCAGTTGTGGTGGGGGGCCCGAGCGGAAAGCGGGGGCAGCCGCCCACTTGGCACTTCTGGGAGCCGTGACGTAAAACCACTCCCGTTGCCATAATTCAGACACCTCTGGAAAGGAACCTTTCGACCATGGAGCTCCTGCCATCTTGCCTATTGATGCACCTCCACACGCTGCATGCTGCCCCTCGATCATCTTCGGCTTTACTTCAAAGGTCTTGAGCCACAGGCCGAAGTGAGGGGTAACGGGAAGGAAGGCCTCACACACGAAAATAGATGTCGAGATGTGGAGAAAGGAGTCCGGAGCTAGATCATGGAAATCTAGCTCGTAATAGAACATCAAACCTCTGACGAAAGGATCCAGAGTGAGGCCTAGACCTCGAAGGAAGTGGGAGATGAACACAACATTCTCGTTGGGTTCGGGAGTAGGGACGATCTGCCCTCGAGCAGGTAGCCAATGCGAAACCTCGGCGGTCAGGTATCTGGCCTCCCTCAACTTCTTAATATCCTCTTCCGTAATGGAGGAGGGCATCCATCGGCCTTGAAGGCTGGATCCGGACATGATTGAAGATCCGGAGCACCTAACCTGGGCTTTGGGTGTTAGAACTCGAGGCGGGAGAAGGGTTCGATTGAGCACGAGAGAGAAAAAGCGAAAACCTCGTCCCTTTATAAAGAGGGTGAATATCAAGCGTCCTCTCCGTAGCTGTTTAGGACTTGCCTATAATCTAGGAGTCCTAGACATGGTTGGGTTACCCACGACCGCATTAATGAGAATTCCGTAATAAGGGGACACGATCTCTGCTTTGACAAGACGTGTCGAAAAACTGCCTCGCGTTATGCGCGGGGCTGGTTAAAAGAAACAGTTCGAATAATCACCGGGCCATGACATAACGTCATGCTGCCAAAACAAGCCAGCAAATTAGATCTGCGAAAATATTATTCTCTCTACGGTGGAATGTGGAACTTATTTTGCAGGGTCGGACACTATCCTCGTATTCAAATTCTTCTGTGATGTATTCGGAGAAGGAACCCGCCTTGCAATGCCGAAGACAATACTGCGCGCCGGACTCATCGTCATTGAAGCCTGGTTCAGGGTCTACTGAGGGAGTCCTGGATTAGGGGGTCTCCGGACAGCCGGACTATCTCCATTGGCCGGACTGTTAGACTATGAAGATACAAGATTGAAGACTTCGTCTCGTGTCCGGATGGGACTCTACTTGGCATGGAAGGCAAGCTAGGCAATACGTATATGGATATCTCCTCCTTTGTAACTGACCTTGTGTAACCCTAACCCTCTCCGGTGTCTATACAAACCGAAGGGTTTTAGTCCGTAGGACAACAACCATAACATACAATCATACCATAGGCTAGCTTCTAGGGTTTAGCCTCTCTGATCTAATGGTAGATCTACTCTTGTACTACCCATATCATCAATATTAATCAAGCATGACGTAGGGTTTTACCTCCATCAAGAGGGCCCGAACCTGGGTAAAACATCGTGTCCCCTGCCTCCTGTTACCATCCGGCCTAGATGCACAGTTCGGGACCCCCTACCCGAGATCCGCCGGTTTTGACACCGACAAGAGCCGTGATGCTGAACTACTGGATTCCTCCCCGGCCACGGACCCCCAACCGCCTGCGCCCGTGCCTATCGAATCCGATTGGGCGCCGATCATGGAGTTTACCTCCGTGAATATCTTTCAGCACTCGCCCTTCGGCGACATACTGAACTCATTAAGGTCTCTCTCCTTGTTAGGAGAATCCTGGTCGAACTATGTCCAGCAGGATTGGGATGCGAATGATGAAGAAATTCGCCGCCCACCCACCACCCACTTAGTAGCCACTGTCGACGACTTAACCGACATGCTCGACTTCGACTCCGAAGACATCGACGGCATGGACGACGATGCGGGAGGCGAAGAGGAACCACTGCCCACCGGGCACTGGACAGCCACCTCATCATATGATATATACATGGTGGACACACCCAAAGAAGGCAATGGCAATGAGACATCGGAGGATGACCCCTCCAAGAAGCAACCCAAGCACCAGCGTCAGTGGCGCCGCTCTAAGTCTCGCCAAAGCAAAAGCGATGACCCCGACACAGGAGATAATAGCACTCCGGACAGTGCCGAAGACGACAACAATCCCCTCCAGCAAGATCTAGGGCAGGAGGATGGAGAAGCCAGCCCTCCAGAGAGAGCGGCAGATGGAGAGGCGAAGGATGATAATTACATCCCTCCCTCCGAAGACGAGGCAAGCCTCGACGATGACGAATTCGTCGTGCCTGAGGATCCCGTCGAACAAGAGCACTTCAAGCGCCGGCTTATAGACACGACAAATAGCCTTAAGAAAAAGCAATAGCAGCTTCAAGCTGATCAAGATTTGCTAGCTGATAGATGGACTGAAGTCCTTGCGGCCGAGGAATATAAACTCGAACGCCCCTCCAAGAGTTACCCAAAGCGTAGGTTGCTACCCCGACTGGAGGAGGAAGCACTCAAACCTACATCTCCAGCATATGATGCGGCTGACCGGCCACCTCGTGGCCGTGATAGAGAGGCATTTCAGTCAAAAGCTCAGCCCTTACTCCGACGTCACTCAAATAAAAATGTCAAGGCATGGGGAAATACGCCAGATCTACGAGACGCATTGGAGGACAAAGCAAAACATGCAAGATCGATCTATGGATCACGAGGGCGCGCCACTATGCGAGACGATAACCGTCACGCCGGATACAGTAAAAGTAGGTCCAGCCGGGCCGAACATAGCGGGCAAGACTCATTTAAGCTGCGTCGCGATATAGCCCAGTACAGAGGCGCCGCACACCCCCTATGCTTCACAGACGAAGTAATGGATCACCAAATCCCAGAGGGTTTCAAACCCGTAAATATCGAATCATATGACGGCACAACAGATCCTGCGGTATGGATCGAGGATTTCCTCCTGCACATCCACATGGCCCGCGGTGATGATCTACACGCCATCAAATACCTCCCACTCAAGCTCAAAGGAACAGCTCGGCATTGGCTCAACAGCTTGCCAGCAGAGTCCATTGGCTGTTGGGAAGATCTGGAAGCCGCATTCCTCGACAACTTCCAGGGCACTTATGTGCGACCGCCAGATGCCGATGACTTGAGACACATAATTCAGCAGCCAAAGGAATCGGCCAAGCAATTCTGGACACGGTTCCTAACAAAGAAGAATCAAATCGTCGACTGTCCGGATGCAGAGGCCCTAGCAGCTTTTAAGCATAACATCCGCGACGAGTGGCTCGCCCGGCACCTTGGCCAGGAAAAGCCGAAATCTATGGCAGCCCTCACGACACTCATGACCCACTTTTGTGCGGGAGAAGACAGCTAGCTGGCTCGTAGCAATAACATATCAAAGAACCATGGTACTTCGGATACCAAGGATGGCAATGGCAGGTCATGTTGCAACAAACACAAGCGCTGCATTAACAGCGACAATACAGAGGATACGGCAGTCAATGCCGGATTCAAAGGCTCTAAACCCGGTCAGCAGAAAAAGCCATTTAAAAGAAGCACTCCAGGCCCGTCCAGTCTGGACCGTATACTCGATCGCTCGTGTCAAATACACGGCACCCCCGACAAGCCAGCTAACCACACCAACAGGGATTGCTGGGTGTTCAAGCAGGCCGGCAAGTTAAATGCTGAAAACAAAGATAAGGGGTCGCGTAGCGATGACGAGGAGGAGCCCCGACAGCCGAACACCGAAGGACAAAAGAGGTTCCCCCCACAAGTGCGGACGGTGAACATGATATATGCAACCCACATCCCCAAGAGGGAGCGGAAGCGTGCGCTCAAGGACGTATACGCGTTGGAGCCAGTCGCCCCAAAGTTCAACCCATGGTCCTCTTGCCCGATCACCTTCGATCGCAGGGACCACCTCACTAGTATCCGTCATGGCGGATTCGCCGCACTGGTTCTAGACCCAATCATTGACGGATTTCACCTCACTCGAGTCCTTATGGACGGCGGCAGCAGCCTGAACCTGCTTTACCAGGACACAGCGCGCAAAATGGGTATAGACCCCTCAAGGATCAAACCCACAAAAATGACCTTCAAAGGCGTCATACCAGGTGTAGAGGCCCATTGCACAGGCTCAGTCACACTAGAAGTGGTCTTCGGATCCTCGGATAATTTTTGAAGCGAGGAGTTAATCTTTGATATAGTCCCGTTCCGTAGTGGCTATCATGCACTGCTCAGGCGAACCGCATTTGCGAGATTCAATGCGGTACCGCATTATGCATACCTCAAGCTCAAGATGCCAGGACCTCGGGGGGTCATCACAGTTAATGGAAACACAGAGCGCTCTCTCTGCACGGAGGAGCACACTGCGGCCCTCGCAGCAGAAGCACAAAGCAGCCTCTTAAGGCAATCCACTAGTTCGGCGATTAAGAACCCGGACACTTTCAAGCGCGCCCGGAGTAATCGGTAACAATACCGCCTGGCACGTTCCGAGCTCGCATAGCAATGCGGCCCCCACCCCAGTCCCAGCCAAATGGCGAAATCCATGCCGTGCGTACATAATTACGCATTGAAAAATACCATGGGCATAGGTGGGGAGGGGGGCACGACTACGGCATGCCCCAAGACACGGCTCAACCGCACTAGGGGCTTCCCGCTTTGTTATTTTTCTCTCTTTCAGGACTTTAATCTCTGGAAACCCTGTCCGACAGTATGACTGCCGAACACATGATGCAGCAATCAAGGAGGCAGAAAGCTACGTCGCACCACGGAACTCCCAGGTGGATTACGATAACGAGTGAAATACTTGCTTTAATGCCATTCCTCAGCTTGCCCTTGGAGGGGACATGTCAAATAGTCCTACTTTTTGCTTATCACACTACTTGTATCATTTTGCTTTAACGCACCCTTTTGAATAAACAATGCATAGCACTATACTATTATCTCATTCTTTATTCTTCCTTTTTTATATATGTTCATTTCATGACATCCAGCACCCGTACACTCTGGTACGGCTAATACGCTAGGGGCTTAAGCATACCCCATAATACGGCGTGAGAAGTCCGAACACTTTAGACAGTGCGGCACCCCGAACTTATAGCATTATATGCATCAGCTCCGAATCATGTCTTGGGTCAATAGTTGGGTTTGCCCGGCTCCCATGTTTTGGTACCTTACGTTTCGCTATATCGGCTAAGGTAGCACTGGGAGAACTACTGCGATTGTGCCCCGGTTCAGCTGGGCTAAGCACCTCAGTAGAGAAAGCTAAAACTGACTGTCATGATAAGGCGAGAGACTGGTCGCTGTTCGAGAGGTTTCGAGTCCCTAAAGACTTATGCCGCTTAGAGCGAGGAGTCGGCTTTGTCCGGCTTAAGGCGTGTATAGCGCCCCAAATTCGGCCTTCCGAATACTAGGGGCTTCGCCAAAATTTAAAATTATAGAATTCTATGGCTAAGTGAGAGTGATAAAGCATTATAGTCCGATTGCCTTGTTCGTTGCGCTGAGCACCTCCCTCGAAGGACCCAAAAATGGGGAACAAGAGTGCTCAGGTTTATCCCGAACACCCCAACACTCGTGGCATGGGGGCAGAAGCCGACGACTAGCCATCTCTCAGATTTGATAAACAGCCGAACAGAAGGTAATATTTTAAATTCAAACAAGCGTTGCATAGCGCATATGAACAAGTTTTCATACCACAGGATCACACAAGCAAGTTCATTCAAATATTACATCTTTCGCACACTCGTCCGCTACAAGACGGGCACCCTTTAGGACACCCTCATAATACATCTCGGGGTGGCGATGCTCCTTGCCCTGCGGCGGCCCCTCCTTCACCAGCTCCTCGGTGTCCATCTTGGCCAAGTGCACCTTCGCACGGGCGAAAGCCCGGCGTGCACTGTAACGCCCTCGATGCGGCTATATCTCCCACGTGTCGAAGCACTTCTTAGAGGCATAACCGCATTAAAAGCAATGTCGCAAGTGAGGTAATCTTCACACAACCCATGTAATACATAAGGGAAAAGATACATATTTGGCTTACAATCGCCACTTCACACAATTACATGAATAAAGCATTACAACATCCAAATACAATCAAGGTCCGACTACGGAACCAAAATAAAAGAAGACTACCCCAAAAGCTACACATATCCCCGATCGACCCCAACTGGGCTCCACTACTGATCGACTAGAACGAAACAACATAAAGGACAAGATCTTCATCGAGCTCCTCCTTGAGCTCGGTTGCGTCACCTGGAATGGCATCATCGGCACCTGCAAGCTGGTTTTGGAAGTATTTGTGAGTCACGGGGACTCAGCAATCTCACACCCTGGCGATCAAGACTATTTAAGCTTATGGGTAAGGTAAAAGGTATGAGGTGGATCTGCAGCAAACGACTAGCATATATGGTGGCTAACATACGCAAATGAGAGCGAGAAGAGAAGGCAAAGCACGGTCGATAAAAGTATGATCAAGAAGTGATCCTAGAACAACCTACGTCAAACATAACTCCAACACCGTGTTCACTTCCCGGACTCCGCCGGAAAGAGACCATCACGGTTACACACGCGGTTGATGCATTTTAATTAAGGTCAACTTCAGGTTTTCTACAACCGGATATTAACAAATTTCCATCTGCCCATAACCGCGGGCACGGCTTTCGAAATTTCAAATCCCTGTAGGGGTGTCCCAACTTAGCCCATGACAAGCTCTCACGGTCAACGAAGGATATTCCTTCTAGCGGGAAGACCCGATCAGACTCGGAATCCCGGTTACAAGACATTTCGACAAGGTAAAACTAAACCAGCAACACCGCCCGAATGTGCCGACAAATCCCGATAGGAGCTGCACATATCTCTTTCTCAGGGCACACTCAGATTGTCCTAGGTACGGGTAGGCCAGCCCAGAGTTGCCCCTGGTGGCCACCGGCAGCTGACAGGTTGGACCAACACTCAGAGGAGCACTGGCCCGGGGGTTTAAAATAATGATGACCCTTGGGCGCGCGACCCCCAAGGGAAAATAAAAGGCTAGGGCGAATGGTAAAACCAATGTTGGGCATTGCTGGAAGAGTTTTATTCAAGGCAAACTGTCAAGGGGTTCCCATTATTACCCAACCGCGTAAGGAACGCAAAATCCGGGAACATAAAACTGATATGACGGAAACTAGGGCGGCAAGAGTGTAACAAAACACCAGGCATAAGGCCGAGCCTTCCACCCTTTACCAAGTATATAGATGCATTAATTAAATAAGATATATTGTGATATTCCAACAAGTAAACATGTTCCAACAAGGGACAACATATCCATGTTCCAACAAGGAACAAACTTCAATCTTCACCTGCAACTAACAACGCTATAAGAGGGGCTGAGCAAAGCGGTAACATAGCCAAACAACGGTTTGCTAGGATAAGGTGGGTTAGAGGCTTGGCTTAACAATATGGGAGGCATGATAAGCAAGTGGTAGGTATCGCAGCATAGGCATAGCAAAAGAGCGAGCATCTAGCAAAGCAAAGATAGAAGTGATTTCGAGGGTATGGTCATCTTGCCTGGAATCCCGCAAGGAAGAAGAACGAGTCCATGAAGAAGACAAACGGACGTTGTCAACGGATCCTCACAACACGACGTTACCGGAACCAACCCGAAGAAGCAACACCGGAAATAAGCAAACAATCATGGTAAACAACCACCACATAATCATGGCATGATGCACATCCAAGCATGATGCATGTTCGGTTTAATGAAGCATGGCATGGCAATATGCACAGGCAATCCTACAAATTAAGTGGAGCTCAATATGCAACTCTGTTGCGTATTGACGAAACACCACGTGACTTATTTAGTTCGATCTTGTTTATGTACCCAACAATATTAAATGTTGTTAACCATGGCAAGAGGTGAAGCAAAAGTAAACTACACAATCTAAGCAATTTAAATGGGGCCGGAACCATCAAACAACAATCCGGTAAATCCCCATATGCATTAGTAATTTAAAAGCAAACAACAATTTAAACATTTTAATTGTTGTTATTATGATGCGGATGACATGGACAAGTTTTATGCAATTTTAATTAAAGTTGACATGAGCATAATATGGAGCATTTGTCATCGTGGCGGAAAGAAAGGGTGCCACCGCGACGATAATGGAAACGGTGCCACAGCAACGTTCCGGTTCCGGAAACTCGATTGAGATGCCGGTGGAAAAGAACAAGTGTGACGGGAGCGTGTCATGCGATGAACGGTGGGGTGCTCCCGGATACCGGGTTTCCCATGGGTCGACGGCATGGCAACCGAGGAGGAACGTGCAATGACAACTCGGACACCGGTTCGAACATGAGCATCTCATACAACATGCATTCATTCTCGGAAGGTTCGTTTGGTGATACCTTCGAAGCATGTGTTTCGGGCGGAACGAGTTCGTAGAGGGAAGTAGCGTTCTCACAACGGCGGTAGATGAACAAGAGGCGTCGTCATGGTACTTGGCAAAAATCTCAAAGAAGATGCCTGACGGTCCCGGTTACGGTCGTGTGAACGTTCAGTGAAGACGAACTTCCGGACTTGCCGAACTGAAGGGGTACTCAGCGAAACCGCGTAGTTGTACACCTGTTGAAATAGTGGTACTCCGATGTCGACGATTGTTGAACTTGGAGGGCCATCAGTAGTCTCCTGACTTGGGTCTCCGTGTACACGTCTTGACAGGTTCGGGGGTTCTCGATGGTGGCCAGAGTCTTCCTGATGGCGCCGTGGTGATCTAGCAGCCCCAACAACAAGGGCGTCGAGGCCCATGGGCGTAGAGGAGATGGAGAGGAGGCCGGTTCAATGGTGAGGAGGATGCAGGGGAGGCCTGGGCAGTGCATGGGGCTGCTGTTGCTGCTCCGGCAAGCAGGTAGCGGGTCAAGGCGCTCGGTATCCCGCATCCAGATCGAGCGGGGCGAGGGAGCTGCGGGACAGCATGGAGGTCGAGGAAGATGAGCTTGAGGCGGCGCTGGAGCATGGTGGCGCGGCGGCCGGACGAAGCAGGGAGACTCTATGGAGGTCGCCGGCGTGGAGAAGTCATAGGCGAGGTGCGGGCAGCGGCTTCCGGGCGCATAAGGCTCCTGGCATGGCGACGGCGAGGCAGCAACGATGGAGGCGCTGGCTGCAGGAGAGCGGTCGGAGACGCGGCGCTCCGGGTCACCGGCACGAGGAGAGAAGGGCGACGGGCGTGGCTTCAGGGACTTGGCGCGGTGGCCTTGCTGGAGATGGGGAGGAGGCGAGATGGCGTGGCGGCGGCCTCACCAGAGTGGAGAAGGCGGCTCCATGGGGTGGCGCTCGGGGTAGGAGGTGCGGCGCACGAGGAGGACGAAGGGGGAAGGGAAGATAGCGAGAGAGGGAGGGATCGAGAGGGAGATGGATCGAGCAGCGCGCTCGCTGTCTCCTGGCGGCGCGAGGGAGACCGAGAGGAGGGGGTTGCGCGAGGGGCTCGGGCTAGGGTTAGGTGGGAATGGGGCGGCCGGGCCTTAGGAGAGGGATGGGCCGGCGCTGGCTGAGCTAATGGGCCGGCCGGGTGGCCGAGGCCTAGGTAGCTGCTGCTGCTGCTTTTCTATTTCTTCAGACAGAAATACAAAAAGGAAAAAGCAGGGGGAAAGGAGAGGAGCTAGATAAATATAAAAATATATACATGATCCTGAAAATGTGCTCTATTTAACAAAATTGGTTTGGATATTTTAAAGGAAGTAAAAATAATTCAAGTTTGAATTAAATTCAAACTTGAACCATTTTAAACCCTAACCAAAACAATTTCAAAAGAGATGAAATTTGACAGAGAGGCTAGGTGCATGGTGTTAGAATATTGAGGCAAAGATGAACATTAAAAGAGAAGGGAACGTGACACTTGCCAAAAGAAGGAAGTGGAGGGAAGGAGAAGGTGATGAAGCAAGAATCATGCATGGAACATGCAACAACTTAATATGTATGAAAAACACACAATGCACATGATGACATGAAAGATGCAACACGTAAGCAAATGACATGGCAACGACAGCGAATAACTGGAGGACACCTGGCACATCAGTCTCGGGGCGTTACAACACTCCACCACTACGAGAGGATCTCGTCCCGAGATCTAGGATGGCACCAGAGGAACAACGGAAAAGAAAGAGAAGAGGTAAAACTAAGTTGCTCCTTTGACAAACGAGTGAAACCAAAGAACCTTGAAAAGGTTAAGCCATATCGAGAAAGAATACAACAGAGATGAACGAAGTATAAAGCACTCCATTAGGGAAGAGGAACGAGGAAGAACAAGGTTGAAAGCACTTCGGTAGGGAAGACTAATAAGGAAGAACAAATTCGGACAACACTCCGGTTGAAAGGAGATGCAAAGCTTGATAAGGCGAAGAGAACTTGAGCCAAAAGGCACACTTCCGGTTAAATGGATAAGCACGAAAAGAACATGCTCTTGACAAGAGCAAGAAGAAGGTTTGAAGAGAGCAGCAACACAATGCCTCCGGTAGAAAGCAATAGAAGATAGATAATTGAAATAAAAGAATGGAGAAGAAAATGCCAACTTCTGCCACAAAAGAGTTGGAAAAGGCATCTTAAGAAGAAGGGTCGAACCGAGTTATTAGAAAGCCAACAATGAAAAGAATAAGCTTGATATGGTCTTATGGAGTACATCTCAAATTATGAGGTGACAATCTGCCACTCACGGGAAAAAGAATTGGATTGATAAGAACCAGGAGACGAGAAAGTATTTCACCGGGAGGATAATTGAAGAACTTGGGTCATTATAAGCACCATGGATAGCAACAATTCTCAGGGAATGCTTTAGGTGAAATATACCCCAAGATAACTCCAAAGAAGAGGTTGATTGGTTGGAAAGATGACTTAAGCGAAGAGAAAAAATGATGGATTTAAATACCTCACTCTTGAAAACATGTGAAACATGAAACATGAAGGGAAATTGTCAAGAGTGACATAACACCACCTCAAAATATAAGAAAGAAAGAAAGAATCACACTTTGGAAAGCAAGATGACGAATGCTTGAGCTCCTCTAAAAAGAATCTCAATGAACATCTCGAGAAGGAATTAAGTCCTTGATGAACCAACATGTAGAACCTCCATGAAGAACTCCGGTAATAAAAGAATGGTCAAACGAAAGGAAAGAGAAGTTGAAAACGCAAGATGAATCCTTGTAACGATTTAGATGAATCTCCGTGGTGAAATAATTGAGAGAAACTTGGAACTCCAGGAAAAGAATAGATAAAGCACATGAGATCAAGAATTTTTTATGAGCCTCCGGGATAAGGAATTAATCATTAGGATGAAACAAGAATAAGAATTATGTTATGCTCATCCTTCACCAATTTAGACTGATGACAAGCAATGGATTAGGCATACTACTTATTCTCGTAGAAAGGATAAGATAGATATAGCGTAAACTTGAGAAGGTCTTCAACGAATCACCGGTCGGGATTGGAAAGAATGAATGAATTGATATGATAACCAAGGAAGAGAGATCTTGAACGACCCACCGTAAGAACTGAAAATGAATGAAGTAAAGGGATGAATCACCGCGTAAGAATTGTGAAATGAACAAAGATACTTGGGACAATCTAGATACATGAGAACGAAGGGATCATGAACTGATTAGAGATCACTTGAACGATGCACCGGTAAGATTGGAGAATGATAACTGACAGCTGAGAATGAATAAACCCGAAATGATGGCCTCCGGGGAATCAAACTGAAAAGACTCTTGAATTGCTCCGGATGGATGAAAAGAATTCTCACAATTGAGATCAATTATGAGAAGATGGCATAAAGCTAGCATCATGAATCTTGAAGAGAATGGATAATATATGGAGGTAAAACTCTTCTTCGGTCTTCAAATGCAGAGAATGACGATGAGAAACACCACCATGAATCGTTGATGCACTCCGGAATGAAAAATAGAAAAGGTTGAGCCAATGATGAAAAGAATTTGATAGATCTTGGAGAAAGGCATTTTACTGATGATAATTCATTCTTACGTCAAACTTTGAAAAGAATTTGAGAAGCTCCGAGAAAATTGGAAGAGTCAGGTAAGATCCTGGGAAAAGACCTGTGGGTTAGGGCCGACTCAAAAGAAACACCGTTGAAATGATTACTTGAAAAGAGAAATTGCACCGGTTGAATTAAAAGGCTTGAATGAGATAACAGCCTCAAGATAGGTTGAACAGATCTTGAATGACAAGACGAGCCTTCTGAGGTATCTTCAGGGCACCGGAACAATTGAATAACGAGAAGTGGATGATTATGAGGTGCAACGGCATGAGAAAACATTTGAAACGAGGAAAAAAGGGATATGATCCACAAGGCTTGACTTGGTTCCACCGGAGAAGAAAAGAATGAATAATGGTGAACTAGAAGCTCCGTTAAAATCTTCATGAGAAACACCGGGTAAGAACATAGACGGAAAAGGATGGAGAGACTTCACAAGAATAAAAGGATACTTGATTAAGATATCGGATACCTTGAAGAAAAAGGGGGGGGGGGAGGGAAAAAAAGGCAACTTGGAGACGGATGAAAAAAACAACGTTGATGAAAAAACTGAGATTGGATTTTGCGAATGTTGAGATGATCGGATCCACTTGAAGAGAAGCACACCGGTTGACAAGAAATTGAAATGACAAACTCGATGATCGAGAAGGATTAGTATTCACATCGAAGTATGAGAACACCATTTGGGGGAAGGTATGGAATCAACATTTGACATTGAAGCAACTCAATACCACAACTCAAAACAAAACAAAGGATTGGCTTGCAGAATAAGCCGGAACAAACATATGATAGAGATTTCGTCCGAAGTTTTCGTGGTGGGGCCTACACAGGCTCGATCGTACATCACCATCATGTACAAGGCAGTGCACATGACATACGAAGCGTCCCCGAGTCGGCATAGCCAAGGAATCTTTAAGACACAACGAGACCACTGTAAAACCAACCGTGAATAGGCGGACCACTAGACGTCGAACCCCAATTTCGTATCATACATCTGTCGGAAAGATATCCTAAGAGCTACTTGAATTCCCACTTATAAACTCCTGAAATTTCCCGGTTATGCAATCAGGTGTTGGGGATACAGGGGAAGCATAATATCTCACCCAAATCTAGCAAATCCTACATCCAGCTGTATCCTTCCTTCAACACATAACCAAGAAACCCTCGGAAATCGTCTACCTCAACCTTCGAAAAGCATCCGTTATACAAGTTATGGCAATACTCCTGAACTCCCGCCCCAGTACTGGGTGGCATCGAGGTTATCTCACCAACAACTGCATAAAAGAGATTTTCGATGTCGGCGAACTAAACTCAGGTATTCCAGAACTGCAACGATAAAATTGTGATGACAACACCTCGGAGCTCAACTCCCTGGGACACTGCCACAACCCCTAAATGACAGGAGGCACCAAGAACAATGTTCTCATCACAAATCCATCGGAACGATTCCAAGATACCCGCGTGATCCTAAATTTTTTTTAGTGAAATTTGAGAAGAGAAGAGTCAAAACTCTACTCAGGATGCCTTACCAGAGCGATGAAGAGACTGGGGAGTAAAAAGAATTCCTAAACTATCTGATATATAATTCCTAAATGACTCAAAACATTTTTCTAGACTCAACAACGGCTGCTAAAAATGATCAATCAGTGGGGGCTCCTAAGGTCGGGGAAGGCTCTGATACCAACTTGTAACGCCCTCGATGCGGCTATATCTCCCACATGTCGAAGCACGACTTAGAGGCATAACCGCATTGAAATCAATGTCACAAGTGAGGTAATCTTCACACAACCCATGTAATACATAAGGGAAAAGATACATAGTTGGCTTACAATCGCCACTTCACACAATTAAATGAATAAAGCATTACAACATCCAAATACAATCAAGGTCCGACTATGGAACCAAAATAAAAGAAGACTACCCCAAAAGCTACACAGATCCCCGATCGACCCCAACTGGGCTCCACTACTGATCGACTAGAACGAAACAATATAAAGGACAAGACCTTCATCGAGCTCCTCCTTGAGCTCGGTTGCGTCACCTGGAATGGCATCATCGGCACCTACAAGCTAGTTTTGGAAGTATCTGTGAGTCACGGGGACTCAGTAATCTCACACCCTGGCGATCAAGACTATTTAAGCTTATGGGTAAGGTAAAAGGTATGAGGTGGAGCTGCAGCAAGCGACTAGCATATATGGTGGCTAACATACGCAAATGAGAGCGAGAAGAGAAGGAAAAGCACGGTCGATGAAAGTATGATCAAGAAATGATCCTAGAACAACCTACGTCAAACATAACTCCAACACCGTGTTCACTTCCCGGACTCCGCCGGAAAGAGACCATCACAGTTACACATGCGGTTGATGCATTTTAATTAAGGTCAACTTCAGGTTTTCTACAACCGGACATTAACAAATTCCCATCTGCCCATAACCGCGGGCACGGCTTTCGAAAGTTCAAATCCCTGCAGGGGTGTCCCAACTTAGCCCATGACAAGCTCTCACGGTCAACGAAGGATATTCCTTCTAGCGGGAAGACCCGATCAGACTCGGAATCCCGATTACAAGACATTTCGCCAAGGTAAAACTAAACCAGCAACACCGCCCGAATGTGCCGACAAATCCCGATAGGAGCTGCACATATCTCTTTCTCAGGGCACACTCAGATTGTCCTAGGTACGGGTAGGCCAGCCCAGAGTTGCCCCTGGTGGCCACCGGCAGCTGACAGGTTGGACCAACACTTAGAGGAGCACTGGCCTGGGGGTTTAAAATAATGATGACCCTTGGGCGCGCGACCCCCAAGGGAAAAGAAAAGGCTAGGGAGAATGGTAAAACCAATGTTGGGCATTGCTGGAAGAGTTTTATTCAAGGCGAACTGTCAAGGGGTTCCCATTATTACCCAACCGCGTAAGGAACGCAAAATCCGGGAACATAACACCGATATGACAGAAACTAGGGCGGCAAGAGTGGAACAAAACACCAGACATAAGGCCGAGCCTTCCACCCTTTACCAAGTATATAGATGCATTAATTAAATAAGATATATTGTGATATCCCAACAAGTAAACATGTTCCAACAAGGAACAACATATCCATGTTCCAACAAGGAACAAACTTCAATCTTCACCTGCAACTAACAACGCTATAAGAGGGGCTGAGCAAAGCGGTAACATGGCCAAACAACGGTTTGCTAGTACAAGGTGGGTTAGAGGCTTGGCTTAACAATATGGGAGGCATGATAAGCAAGTGGTAGGTATCACAGCATAGGCATAGCAAAAGAGCGAGCATCTAGCAAAGCAAAGATAGAAGTGATTTTGAGGGTATGGTCATCTTGCCTGGAATACCGCAAGGAAGAAGAACGAGTCCATGAAGAAGACAAACGGACGTTGTCAACGGATCCTCACAACACGATGTTACCGGAACCAACCCGAAGAAGCAACACCGGAAATAAGCAAACAATCATGGTAAACAACCACCACATAATCATGGCATGATGCACATCCAAGCATGATGCACATCCAAGCATGATGCATGTTCGGTTTAATGAAGCATGGCATGGAAATATGCACAAGCAATCCTACAAATTAAGTGGAGCTCAATATGCAACTCCGTTGCGTATTGACGAAACACCACGTGACTTATTTAGTTCGATCTTGTTTATGTACCCAACAATATTAAATGTTGTTAACCATGGCAAGAGGTGAAACTAAAGTAAACTACACAATCTAAGCAATTTAAATGGGGCCGGAACCATCAAACAACAATCCGGTAAATCCCCATATGCATTAGTAATTTAAAAGCAAACAACAAGTTAAACATTTTAATTGTTGTTATTATGATGCGGATGACATGGACAAGTTTTATGCAATTTTAATTTAAAGTTGACATGAGCATAATATGGAGCATTTGTCATCGTGGCAGAAAGAAAGGGTGCCATGGCGACGATAACGGAAACGGTGCCACGGCAACGTTCTGGTTCTGGAAACTCGATTGAGATGCCGGTGGAAAAGAACAAGTGTGACGGGAGCGTGTCATGCGATGAACGGTGGGGTGCTCCCGGATACCAGGTTTCCCATGGGTCGACGGCATGGCAACCGAGGAGGAACGTGCAATGACAACTCGGACACGGTTCGAACATGAGCATCTCATACAACATGCATTCATTCTCGGAAGGTCGTTTCGGTGGTATACCTTCGAAGCATGTGTTTCGGGCGGAACAAGTTCGTAGAGGGAAGTAGACGTTCTCACAACGGCGGTAGATGAACAAGAGGCGTCGTCGTGGTACTTGGCAAAAATCTCAAAGAAGATGCCAGACGGTCCCGGTTACGGTCGTGTGAACGTTCAGTGAAGACGAACTTCCGGACTTGCCGAACTGAAGGGGTACTCAGCGAAACCGCGTAGTTGTACACCTGTTGAAGTAGTGGTACTCCGATGTCGACGATTGTTGAACTTGGAGGGCCATCAGTAGTCTCCTGACTTGGGTCTCCGTGTACACGTCTTGACAGGTTCGGGGGTTCTCGGTGGTGGCCAGAGTCTTCCTGATGGCGCCGTGGTGATCTAGCAGCCCCAACAACAAGGGCGTCGAGGCCCATGGGCGTAGAGGAGATGGAGAGGAGGCCGGTTCAATGGTGAGGAGGATGCAGGGGAGGCCTGGGCAGTGCATGGGGCTGCTGTTGCTGCTCCGGCAAGCAGGTAGCGGGTCAAGGCGCTCGGTATCCCGCATCCAGATCGAGCGGGGCGAGGGAGCTGCGGGACAGCATGGAGGTCGAGGAAGATGAGCTCGAGGCGGCGCTGGAGCATGGTGGCGCGGCGGCCGGACGAAGCAGGGAGACTCGATGGAGGTCGCCGGCGTGGAGAAGTCATAGGCGAGGTGCGGGCAGCGGCTTCCGGGCGCATAAGGCTCCTGGCATGGCGACGGCGAGGCAGCAACGGTGGAGGCGCTGGCTGAAGGAGAGCGGTCGGAGACGCGGCGCTCTGGGTCACCAGCGCGAGGAGAGAAGGGCGACGGGCGTGGCTTCAGGGACTTGGCGCGGCGGCCTTGCTAGAGACGGGGAGGAGGCGAGATGGCGTGGTGGCGGCCTCACCAGAGTGGAGAAGGCGGCTCCATGGGGTGGCGCTCGGGGTAGGAGGTGCGGTGCACGAGGAGGACGAAGGGGGAAGGGAAGATAGCGAGAGAGGGAGGGATCGAGAGGGAGATGGATCGGGCAGCGCGCTCGCTGTCTCCTAGCGGCGCGAGGGAGACTGAGAGGAGGGGGTTGCGCGAGGGGCTCGGGCTAGGTTTAGGTGGGAATGGGGCGGCCGGGCCTTAGGAGAGGGATGGGCCGGCGCTGTCTGAGCTAATGGGCCAGCCGGGTGGCCGAGGCCCAGGTAGCTGCTGCTACTGCTTTTCTATTTCTTTTCTATTTCTCCAGACATAAATACAAAAAGGAAAAAACAGGGGGAAAGGAGAGGAGCTAGAGAAATATAAAAATATATACATGATCCTGAAAATGTGCTCTATTTAACAAAATTGGTTTGGAGATTTTAAAGGAAGCAAAAATAATTCAAGTTTGAATTAAATTCAAACTTGAACCATTTTAAACCCTAACCAAAACAGTTTGAAAAGAGATGAAATTTGACAGAGAGGCTAGGTGCATGGTGTTAGAATATTGAGGCAAAGATGAACATTAAAAGAGAAGGGAACGTGACACTTGCCAAAAGAAGGAAGTGGAGGGAAGGAGAAGGTGATGAAGCAAGAATCATGCATGGAACATGCAACAACTTAATATGTATGAAAAACACACAATGCACATGATGACATGAAAGATGCAACATGTAAGCAAATGACATGGCAACGACGGCGGATAACTGGAGGACACCTGTCACATCGGTCTCGGGGCGTTACATGCACCCTTGATGCAGACGGACCGCTTGATGACTTCCAGCCGTGGGCAGGCATCCACAAGCCGCCTCACCAGGCCGAAGTAGCTGTTGGGAAGGGCGTCGCCAGGCCACATCCGGACTATAAAGCCCTTCATGGCCTGTTCGGCCGCCTTGTGCAGCTCGACCAGTTGCTTCAGCTAGTCGCTCATAGGCATCGGGTGTTCGGTCCCAGTATACTGAGACCAGAACAGCTTCTCCGTAGAGCTTCCCTCCTCGGTCTGGTAAAACTTTGCGGCATCCGACAAGCTACGGGGCAAATCTGCGAATGCTCCTGGAGAGCTCCGGACTCGGGTAAGTAACAAGTAATTTACTTTCACATGCTTGCTTTGCATATTGAATGCCTTACCCGCCGCTATCTTCCTCATCGCCTCAATCTCCTGGAGGGCCTTTTGGGCTTCAGCCTTGGCACTCTTTGCACTCTCAAGGGCCGCAGCAAGCTCAGACTCACGCGTCTTTGAGTCAAGCTCCAACGCCTCGTGCTTCGTCACGAGAGCTTAGAGCTCTTGCTACACCCCGCCCACCCGTGCCTCTTGCTTTTCCCGCTCGGTGCGCTCCTGGGCTGCTTTATTTTCGGCCTCGGACAGCGCTTGCTTCAGGGTCGCCACTTCGGTCATGGCCCCTGGCAAATTCATAATGATCCTGTCATTTTGCAATCGCATCTTTTTTTGCATATATATATATATATATAGACAAGGTATTACTTACCTTTGTTCTCCTCGAGCTGCCTCTTGGCAAGGCCGAGCTCTTTCTCGGACCCCTCGAGGTCCTGCTTCAGTGCGGCGACCTCCGCAGTCAGTGCGGCAGAGGCCAGCAGCAAAGCCTGCATACGCATATAGACATAATTATATTAGACTCCTGCAGATATTATTTGATCCTCTATTCGGCTTTTCTTTGTGAACACCAAACAGAGCATCAGGGGCTACTGTCTATGCGGTAATATTTTCCCTATATTTTAAATACTCACCTCAAAGCCTGTTAGAAGGCTGGCACAGGCTTCAGTCAGTCCGCTCTTGGCAGACTGAACCTTCTTGATCACCGCACTCATAATAGTGCGGTGCTCTTCGTCGATGGAAGCGCCGCGAAGTGCTCCCGGCAGGTTGTCTAGTGCCTATGGATGGACAGAGGTCACCGGCACAGGAGTCTTACCACTTTTGGAAGGGGGCCGCCTGCCCGAGTCCGGAACCACTGGAGGTTCCGGCGCGGTGTTCGGCTAAGAACCAACTTGGAGCCCCCGGGAGCCTTGCTCCCTTTGCTCCTGGAGGCCGGAAGGTCGCCTTGAGGCGCCTCCGGGACTGTCTCCCCCCAGCTCGGTGCCCCTTGAGACAATACCTCGGCGTTGTCCGTTGGGCAAGGGGAGGAGGCGGTCGGAAGTGGATCGCTATCCATATCCGACGAATCCAAGGAGCCGTCTGACGAGGATACGTTGATAAAGGTTTGGGGAGGTCTGCATAATCATATTTGGCGTTAAAGGAAGCAGTGCGACAAAGGTATGCTATGAGTTACTCTGGTATCTAAATACTTACGACTTCGCCAGGGGCTTGGCCCTGAGCAGCCACTCGTCTTCACCTTCGGCGGCGATGGTGGAGTAGTCCAGAAGGAGAGTCCTTCCCTTCTTGGACCCTTCGGCCTCCCCGGTTGGGGCAGCCTACCTTTTCTTGTCTCCCCCGGCTGGAGGGGAGCATCTTCATCTTCCTCCTCCTCATCTTCATGAGAGGAGTGCGTCGTGGAGTTATCGGACGATGAGTCCGATACCACCTGGCGCCGGGAACTCTTGCGGGTTCCCTTGGCCTTCTTCTTGGTCTTCTCCGACACCTTATAAGGAGCCGGAGTCAGCATCTCCGTCAGGAGAGCGTCCGTAGTGTCTTCGGGCAGAGGGGCCGGACAGTCAATCTGCTCCGATGCCTCCACCCAGTCCTGTCAAAGGCATGGGAGCTCAGACCCCGCACGTGGTTAAGCTATAGGAAATAAATATCCTACCAGATGTACAGAACTTACCGGATTCGCAGGGCACTTCGCGCTTAGCCTGCGGTCCTCGGTGAGAGAGGGGGGGGACCTCGGCGCCCTTGAACAGCACCCTCCAGACGTCTTTGTGCGTCATGTCGAAGAGCTCGCTTAGAGTCTGGTGCCGGGCTGGGTCGAACTCCCATATGTTAAAATCCCGTTGTTGACACGGGAGGATCCGGCGGAAGAGCATGACTTGGACTATGTTGACAAGCTTAAGTTTCTTGCTTGTCATGTTCCGGATACACTTCTGGAGTCCGTCCAGCTCCACCGATGAACCCCAGGACAGGCCCTTCTCCTTCCAGGAAGTGAGCTGCATGGGGATTCCGGATCGAAACTCGGGGGCCGCCACCCAGTTGGTGTCGCGCAGCTCGGTGATGTAGAACCACCCCGATTGCCACCCCTTTATGGTCTCCACGAAGGAGCCCTCGAGCCATGTAATGTTGGGAATCTTGCCCACCATGGCTCCACCGCATTCCGCTTGTTGGCCACCCACCACCTTCAGCTTGATATTGAAGGTCTTCAGCCACAGGCCGAAGTGGGGCCGGATGCGGAGGAAGGCCTCACACACGACGATGAACGCCGAGATGTTGAGGATGAAGTTCGGGGCCAGATCATGAAAGTCCAGCCCATAGTAGAACATGAGGCCGCGGACAAATGGATGGAGGGGAAACCCCAGTCCACGGACGAAGTGGTGGAGGAAGACCACCCTCTCGTGAGGTTCTGGGTAGGGATGACCTGCCCCGCGGTTGGCAGCCGGTGCGCGATATTCGCGGCTAAGTATCCGGCTCCGCGTAACTTTTTGATGTGCCCCTCCGTGATGGAGGAGGCCATCCACTTGCCTCCTGCTCCGGACATGTTTGGAGAGAGTTGAGGAGGAGGATGCGGACTTGGGCACTGGAGCTCGAGTGCGCGATAATGGATGAGCAAGGAGGAAGAAGGCGTGGGTACAAAAAGGCGAGATCTTATCCCTTTATAAGGGCGGACTAAACTATGCGCCTCCACTAGCCTGGTAAAACTCGCTTGTCCACCAAGCGCCGTAATTGATGGCGTGGTTGGGTTACCCACGTCCGTATTGATGAGAATCCCGTAATAAGGGGAACACGATCTCTGCTTTGACAAGACGTGTCAAGAAACCGCCTCGCATTATGTGCGGGGTTGGTTAAAGAAAAGCGGTTCAAATAATTACCGGGCCGTGGCGTGATGTCATGCTGCCAAAACATGTCAGTAGATTAGATTTGTGGAAATATTATTCTCTATACGGTGGTATGTGGAACTTATTTTGCAGGGTCAGACACTATCCTTGTATCAAATTCTTCCGTGGTGTATTCGGAGGAGGAACCTGCCTTGCAATGCCGAAGACAACACTGCGCGCCGGACTCATCGTCATTGAAGCCTGGTTCAGGGGCTACTGAGGGAGTCTTGGATTAGGGGGTCTCCGGACAGCCGGACTATATCCTTTGGCCGGACTGTTGGACTATGAAGATACAAGATTGAAGACTTCGTCCCGTGTCCGGATGGGACTCTACTTGGCGTGGAAGGCAAGCTAGGCAATACGGATATGTATATCTCCTCCTTTTGTAACCGACCTTGTGTAACCCTAGCCCCCTCCAGTGTCTATATAAACCGGAGGGTTTTAGTCCGTAGGACAACATACAATCATACTATAGGCTAGCTTCTAGGGTTTAGCCTCTCTGATCTCGTGGTAGATCAACTCTTGTACTATTCATATTATCAAGAATAATCAAGCAGGACGTAGGGTTTTACCTCCATCAAGAGGGCCCGAACTTGGGTAAAACATCGTGTCGCCTGCCTCCTGTTACCATCCGCCTTAGATGCACAGTTCGGGACCCCCTACCTGAGATCCGCCGGTTTTGACACCGACAATCCCAAAACCTCATGGGTTGCTGCAAAGGGACCTTCAGTGGATCCATCTACTTTATCTGGCTTTACATGTGAATCTTCATATTCTTCTGATGAGTCATTTTACTCCAACCATAAACTGTTCAAAAATCAGAATGGTGAAGTATTTGCTAGATATGTTGGCACTAACTGCAGGAACGACTCTCCTATGAAGAAAATCTGGGTTCCCAAAAGGTGCCTTGAAAATCTTCAGGTGAATGTCATCATGACCCCACCTGTGAAGAATAGGAAGCCCAGATCAAATTCTTCATATGGACCAAACTCCTCACGAGGATCAAATTCCTCAAAAGGATCAAAGTCCTCATATGAGCATCATCGTGCTAACCCGCCTGTTTCGCAGGGAGGATCTAAGGATTATGGATATGTGCATTATTCGTCAAATCATTATGTTCATAAGTCCTCGAAGAATTTCTCTGCTTACTCTTATGCTTACCCTAACCCCTCTTATGTGAAACGAAGTGGATTAGCAGCTATGCCACCCTTCTCTTATGGAGCTCGCAGAATGATAAACTCTTTGCCACCCCTTCAGATATGGGTGGTGAAGAAAAAGAACTAATCCAGTAGGAGTCTCCAAACGAACTTAATCGTCTGAAGAATTTGCTGGAGACCTGAATTTTCTTGAAAGGACGCAAGCTAATTTCTACCTCTTGAGCACTGCGTTGGTTTTCCCCGAAGAGGAAGGGATGATGCAGCAAAGTAGCGTAAGTATTTCCCTCAGTTTTTGAGAACCAAGGTATCAATCCAGTAGGAGGCTACGCGTGAGTCCCTCGCACATGCACAAAACAAATAAATCCTCGCAACCAACGCAAATAGGGGTTGTCAATCCCTATAGGGCCACTTACAAGAGTGAGATCTGATAGATATGATAAGATAATATTTTTGGTATTTTTAGGATAAATGATGCAAACTAAAATAAAGGTAAAGTAAATAGCAAAGGAAATAACTAAGTAGTAGGAGATCAATATGATAAAGATAGACCCGGGGGCCATAGGTTTCACTAGTGGCTTCTCTCAAGAGCATAAGTATTCTACGGTGGGTGAACAAATTAGTGTTGAGCAATTGACAGAATTGAGCATAGTTATGATAATATCTAGTATGATCATGTATATAGGCATCACGTCCGAGACAAGTAGACCGACTCCTGCCTGCATCTACTACTATTACTCCACTCATCGACCGCTATCCAGCATGCATCTAGAGTATTAAGTTAAAAAACAGAGTAACGCCTTAGGCAAGATGACATGATGTAGAGGGATAGACTCATGCAATATGAAGAAAACCCCATCTTGTTATCCTCGATGGCAACAATACAATACGTGCCTTGCTGCCCTTACTGTCACCGGGAAAGGACACCGCAAGATTGAACCCAAAGCTAAGCACTTCTCCCATTGCAAGAAAGATCAATCTAGTAGGCCAAATCAAACTGATAATTCGAAGAGACTTGCAAAGATAACCTATCATACGTAAAATAATTCAAAGAAGATTCAAATATTATTCATAGATAGACTTGATCATAAACCCACAATTCATCGGTCTCAACAAACACACCGCAAAAAGAAGATTACATCGAATAGATCTCCACAAGAGAGGGGGGGAACATTGTATTGAGATCCAAAAAGAGAGAAGAAGCCATCTAGCTACTAACTATGGACCCGTAGGTCTGAGGTAAACTACTCACACTTCATCGGAGGGGCTATGGTGTTGATGTAGAAGCCCTCTGTGATCGATGCCCCCTCCGGCGGAGCTCCGAAACAGGCCCCAAGATGGGATCTCGTGGATACAGAAAGTTATGGCGGTGGAATTAGGGTTTTGGCTCCGTATCCGATCATTTGGGGGTACGTGGATATATATATAGGAGGAAGGAGTACGTCGGTTGAGCAACAGGGGGCCCACGAGGGTGCAGGGTGCGCCTGGTGGGTGTGGGCACGCCCCCTACCTCGTGGCCTCCTGTTTCCTTTCTTGACGTAGGGTCCAAGTCTCTCTGGTCTTATTCGTTGAGAAAATCACGTTCCCGAAGGTTTCATTCCGTTTGGACTCCGTTTGATATTCATTTTCTTCGAAACCCTAAAACAGGCAAAAAACAGCAATTCTGGGCTGGGCCTCCGGTTAATAAGTTAGTCCCAAAAATAATATAAAAGTGGATAATAAAGCCCAATAATGTCCAAAATAGTAGATAATATATCATGGAGCAATCAAAAATTATAGATACGTTGGAGACGTATCAAGCATCTCCAAGCTTAATTCCTGCTCGTCCTCTAGTAGGTAAATGATAAAAACAGAATTTTTGATGCGGAGTGCTACTTGGCATAATTTTAATGTAATTCTTCTTAATTTTGGTATGAATATTCAGATCCGAAAGATTCAAGACAAAAGTTCATATTGACATAAAAATAATAATACTTCAAGCATACTAACTAAGCAATTATGTCTTCTCAAAATAACATGGCCAAAGAAAGTTTATCCCTACAAAATTATATAGTTTAGTCATGTTTCATCTTCATCACACAAGAATGCTCTCATCATGCACAACCCCGATGACAAGCCAAGCAATTGTTTCATACTTTAGTAATCTCAAACCTATAAACTTTCACGCAATATATGAGCGCGAGCCATGGACATAGCACTATGGGTGGAATAGAATATAATGAGGGGGGTTATGTGGAGAAGACAAAAGAGGAGGAAGTCTCACATCAACGAGTCTAATCAATGGGCTATGGAGATGCCCACCGATTGATGTTAATGCAAGGAGTAGGGATTGCCATGCAACGGATGCACGAGAGCTATAAATGTATGAAAGCTCAACAAAAGAAACTAGTGGGTGTGCATCCAACTTGCTTGCTCACGAAGACCTAGGGCACTTGAGGAGGCCCATTGTTGGAATATACAAGCCAAGTTCTGTAATGAAAAATTCCCACTAGTATATGAAAGTGACAAAACAAGAGACTCTCTAACATGAAGATTATGGTGCTACTTTGAAGCACAAGTGTGGGAAAGGATAGTAACATTGTCCCTTCTCTCTTTTTCTCTCATTTTTAATGGCCTTTTCTTTTTTATGGCCTTTCTCTTTTTTTGGGCCTTTTCTTTTTTATGGCCTTTTTTTATTCCTCACTTGGGACAATGCTCTAGAAAATGATGATCATCACACTTCTATTTATTTACAACTCAATGATTACAACTCGATACTAGAACAAAAGATGACTCTATATGAATGCCTCCGGTGGTGTACCGGGATATGCAATGGACCAAGAGTGACATGTATGAAAGAATTATGAACGGTGGCTTTGCCACAAATACTATGTCAACTACATGATCATGCTAAGCAATATGACAATGATGGATGTGTCATGATGAACGGAATGATGGAAAGTTGCATGGCAATATATCTCGGAATGGCTATGGAAATGCCATAATAGGTAGGTATGGTGGCTGTTTTGAGGAAGATATAGGAGGTTTATGTGTGAAAGAGCGTATCATATCTCGGGGTTTGGATGCGCCGGCGAAGTTTGCGCCAACTCTCAATGTGATAAAGGGCAATGCACGGTACCGAAGAGGCAAGCAAGGATGGAAGGGTGAGAGTGCGTATAATCCGTGGACTCAACATTAGTCATAAAGAACTCACATACTTATTGAAAAAATCTACAAGTCATCAAAAACCTCGGTACTACGCGCATGCTCCTAGGGGGATAGATTGGTAGGAAAATACCATCGCTCGTCCCCGACCGCCACTCATAAGGAAGACAATCAAATAACACCTCATGTTTCAAATTTGTTGCATAATGTTTACCATACGTGCATGCTACGGGACTTGCAAACTTCAACACAAGTATTTCTCAATTTGACAACTACTCAACTAGCATTACTTTGATATTATTACCTCCATATCTCAAAACAATCATCAAGCATCAAACTTCTCTTAGTATTCAAAACACTCTTAAGAAAATTTTACTAACTTTGAATACCTAGCATATTTGGATTTTAAGCAAATTACCATGCTATTAAGACTCTCAAAATAATCTAAGTGAAGCATGAGAGATCAATAGTTTCTATAAAACAAATCCACCACCGTGCTCTAAAAGATATAAGTGAAGTACTAGAGCAAAATTATATAACTCAAAAGATATAAGCGAAGCACATAGAGTGTTCTAACAAATTCCAAATCATGTATGGCTCTCTCAGAAGGTGTGTACAGCAAGGATGATTGTGGTAGACTAAAAATCAAAGACTCAAATAATACAAGATGCTCCAAGTAAAACACATATCATGTGGCGAATAAAAATATAGCTCCAAGTAAAGTTACCGATAGAAGTAGACGAAAGAGGGGATGCCTTCCGGGGCATCCCCAAGCTTTGGCTTTTAGGTGTCCTTAGATTATCTTGGGGGTGCCATGGGCATCCCCAATCTTAGGCTCTTGCCACTCCTTGTTCCATAATCCATCAAATCTTTACCCAAAACTTGAAAACTTCACAACACAAAACTTAAAGTAGAAAATCTCGTGAGCTCCGTTAGCGAAAGAAAACAAAAGATCACTTAAAGGTACTGTAATGAACTCATTATTTATTTATATTGGTGTTATACCTACTGTATTCCAACTTCTCTATGGTTTATAAACTATTTTACTAGCCATAGATTCATCAAAATAAGCAAACAACACACGAAAAACAGAATCTGCCAAAAACAGAACAGTCTGTAGTAATCTGTAGCTAGCGCAAGATCTGGAACCCCAAAAATTCTAAAATAAATTTCTGGACATGAGGAATTTATCTATTAATCATCCGCAAAAATAATTAACTAAATATCACTCTCCAAATAAAAATGACAGCAGTTCTCGTGAGCGCTAAAGTTTCTGTTTTTTACAGCAAGTTCAACAAGACTTTCCCCAAGTCTTCCCAATGGTTCTACTTGGCATAAACACTAATTAAACACAAAAAACAGAGGCTAGATAAATTATTTATTACTAAACAGGAGCAAAAAGCAATGAATAAAAATAAAATTGGGTCGCCTCCCAACAAGCGCTATCGTTTAACGCCCCTAGCTAGGCATAACAAGCAAGAATAGATCTAGGTATTGCCATAATAGTAAGATAGATTATTAAAACTCATTTCATATTCTCTACGTTCGGCAGCAAGTTTTCTCTGAGGCAAGCAAAAGTAATCAAAAGGGCTAAATTTAATGGGACAAAAGTCCCCAAGATCAACCTTGGGAGGTATAGGTTCCTCCTTTGGTCCTTCATATTGCACAACCAATTCATCATTATAAGCATTCTTTTGACAGAACTTTGTGAGCCTATATTCAAGAGAATATCCTAGTTCATTATTTTGAATAGCCAAATCATCATTAAGTTCAGAAATTCTATCAACTAAAACATTGGTAGGAACCCTTTTTCTAAGATTTTCATTGAAAGCAACATAATCTAGAGATTGAAAGCGCATTATTTCTTCTTGATCAAAGAGGATAGCCTCTATGGGATGACGACAAGCATCCACCCTATAATGTGCAAAGATTTCTTTGGCCTCTTTTATTATTAATCTAAACTCATGAGCCAAAAATATAGTAGCGGCACGCTTACCAGAAGAATGCTCAATATTAGAAAATTCCAGGAAAATCCTTTGTATAGAAGGATGCATGTGCATGAATTGTCTTTCAAGCTCAACTACAAGCATGGCAATAGGGCTCGCAAGACTACTAGTTCTATGAAGAATAGAACTACCCATAGAAGGTAAAGCACCGACACAAGTAAAGAAATCTTGAATAACTCCTTTTCCAATAATATTACCACTACCAACACGGAATCTTTTTATATGTGAGATAGTGGGTTCTTTAGTAGGAGCATCAGAATTATTATCGACAATAGTTTCCCCAATTTCAGACATAGAGGCATAAGGTAAAGGACTAGCCATAACGACAAGCAAACAAACAAACACACAAGCAAACAGAAAGCAAGCGGGCAAAAAGAGGCAAATAGAGAGGGAGGATAGAGAGAGAGAGGGAAAATAAAACAGCAATGGTGAAGTGGGGGAGAGGAAAACGAGAGGCAAATGGCAAATAATGTAATGCGGGAGATAAGGGTATGTGATGGGTACTTGGTATGTTGACTTTTGCGTAGACCTCCCCGGCAACGGCGCCAGAAATCCTTCTTGCTACCTCTTAAGCACTGCGTTGGTTTTCCCCGAAGAGGAAGGGATGATGCAGGAAAGTAGCGTAAGTATTTCCCTCAGTTTTTGAGAACCAAGGTATCAATCCAGTAGGAGGCTATGCGCGAGTCCCTCGCACCTGCACAAAACAAATAAATCCTCGCAACCAACGCAAATAGGGGTTGTCAATCCCTATAGGGCCACTTACGAGAGTGAGATCTGATAGATATGATAAGATAATATTTTTGGTATTTTTAGGATAAAGGATGCAAAGTAAAATAAAGGTAAAGTAAATAGAAAAGGAAATAACTAAGTAGTAGGAGATCAATATGATAAAGATAGACCCGGGGGCCATAGGTTTCACTAGTGGCTTCTCTCAAGAGCATAAGTATTCTTCGGTGGGTGAACAAATTACTGTTGAGCAATTGATAGAATTGAGCATAGTTATGAGAATATCTAGGTATGATCATGTATATAGGCATCACGTCCGAGACAAGTAGACCGACTCTTGCCTGCATCTACTACTATTACTCCACTCATCGACCGCTATCCAGCATGCATCTAGAGTATTAAGTTAAAAAGAGAGTAACGCCTTAAGCAAGATGACATGATATAGAGGGATAGACTCATGCAATATGAAGAAAACCCCATCTTGTTATCGTCGATGGCAACAATACAATACGTGCCTTGCTGCCCTTACTATCACCGGGAAAGGACACCGCAAGATTGAACCCAAAGCTAAGCACTTCTCCCATTGCAAGATCAATCTAGTAGGCCAAACCAAACTGATAATTCGAAGAGACTTGCAAAGATAACCTATCATACATAAAAGAATTCAGAGAAGATTCAAATATTATTCATAGATAGACTTGATCATAAACCCACAATTCATCGGTCTCAACAAACACATCGCAAAAAGAAGATTGCATCGAATAGATCTCCACAAGAGAGGGGGAGAACATTGTATTGAGATCCAAAAAGAGAGAATAAGCCATCTAGCTACTAACTATGAACCCGTAGGTCTGAGGTAAACTACTCACACTTCATCGGAGGGGCTATGGTGTTGATGTAGAAGCCCTCCGTGATCGATGCCCCCTCCAGCGGAGCTCCGGAACAGGCCCCAAGATGGGATCTCGTGGATATAAAAAGTTACGATGGTGGAATTAGAGTTTTGGCTCCGTATCTGATCGTTTGGGGGTACGTGGATATATATATATAGGAGGAAGGAGTACGTCGGTGGAGCAATAGGGGGCCCACGAGGGTGGAGGGCGAGCCTGGTGGGGGTGGGCGCGCCCCCTACCTCGTCGCCTCCTGTTTCCTTTCTTGACGTAGGGTCCAAGTCTCTCTGGTCTTATTCGTTGAGAAAATCACGTTCCCGAAGGTTTCATTCCGTTTGGACTCCGTTTGATATTCCTTTTCTTTGAAACCCTAAAACAGGCAAAAACAACAATTCTGGGTTGGGCCTCCGGTTAATAGGTTAGTCCCAAAAATAATATAAGAGTGGATAATAAAGCCCAATAATGTCCAAAACAGTAGATAATATAGCATGGAGCAATCAAAAATTATAGATACGTTGGAGACGTATCACTAATCATGAAGAAATGAATTTTCATTTCTCACGTCCTCATACTGCTTTATCTGTTCTATTGCTTGATGAAATTGATCTGATGAAATTGATACCATATTCTTCACTAATGAAGTATATGAGTTCGTAAGTTGCACTAATTCATCTGCAGGATGATCAACCCAAATCCACTGAGTGGGTCCTCGATAGTGGATGTACAAATCACATGACTGGTGATAGGAGCTTATTGATGGACTCTGCTTTATCTCCATCACATCTGAAGCATATCACCTACGCTGACAAAGGCAAAAGCAAGGTATTGGGTCTAGATAAGGTTGCAATCTCAAAGGATCGACACATGGACAAAGTCATGCTTGTCGAGTCCTTAGGGTTCAACCTCATGTCTGTCTCAATGCTTTGTGATCTTGATATGGTTGTTGTCTTTAGCAAGCATCGTTGTGTTGTGATCATGGAAGCTGACAATTCCAAAGTCTTTGAAGGCTTTAGGAGAGTAGATTTGTATATTGTTGGTTTCTCTACAGGACCACAACATGCTACATGTCTACTTGCAAAAACTTCAGAAGGCTGGCTATGGCATCGACAACTTGGTCATGCTAGCATGAGGAATCTGCACACACTCGCGAAGAAGAAGCATGTCATTGGCATCGAGGGTGTCAAATTCCTCAAGGACCATTTGTGTGGAGCTTGTCAAGCTGGAAATATGGCCAAGGCCAAGCATCCAGCGAAGACTATCATGACTACTACTCGACCATTTGAATTTCTTTCACATGGATCTCTTTGGCCCTACTCACTATGCCACATTTACTAATGCTGCATCTTTATATGGCTTTGTCATTGTTGATGATTATTCTCGATATACATGGGTTCATATCATCACTTACAAAACTAAAGTGCAGGAAGTTTTCAAATGATTTTCCTCGAGGGCTTCAACCAACTTTGGTGTGAAGATCAAGCACATCAGAAGTGATAATGGAACTGAGTTCAAGAACACTGGTCTTGATGACTATCTTGATGAACTTGGTATTACTCATGAGTTATCTGCTCCTTGTACTCCTCAGCAAAATGGCATCATGGAGCGCAAGAACAAGACTCTTGTTGAGATGGCTCGCACTATGCTTGATGAGTACAAGACACCTACTCGCTTCTGGCCTGAAGCAATTGATACTGCATGCCACATCATCAACAGGGTATATGTTCACAAATTCTTCAAGAAGACTGCATATGAACTCCTCACTGACAAGAAACCCAATGTGAGTTATTTCAAAGTCTTCGGTGCTAAATGCTGGATTAGAGATCCTCATCACAGTTCTAAATTTGCACCGAAAGCACATGAAGGTTTTATGCTCGGTTATGGTAAGGACTCGCACACCTACATAGTCTTCAACACCTATCACCACAAGGTTGTTGAAACTGTAGATGTGCGGTTCGATGAGACTAATGGCTTGCAAAGAGAGCACCTACCTCCCGTGAGAGATGAAATACCTCCTGAGGAATCTATTAAGTTCAAGACTACTGAGGATGTCATTCCTACCGAAGAATCTGCTGAAGAAGTCATTCTAGAACATGAAGAACGTCATGCTGATGCACCTGAGGAAAATGGTGCTGAAGAAAATGCTGATCAAATTCCTCAACGACAACTCGCTCATCCTCGCTTTGCAAATGAAGTGCAAATTGAGAAAATCATCAGCGACATCAACATTCCAGGTCCTCTCACACACTCAATGAAGGAAATATGCCCTAGAAGCAATAATAAAGTTATTATTTATTTCCTTATATCATGATAAATGTTTATTATTCATGCTAGAATTGTATTAACCGGAAACTTAGTACATGTGTGAATACATAGACAAACAAAGTGTCACTAGTATGCTTCTACTTGACTAGCTCGTTAGTCAAAGATGGTTATGTTTCCTAACCATAGACATGAGTTGTCATTTGATAAATGGGATCACACCATTAGGAGAATGATGTGATTGACTTGACCCATTCCGTTAGCTTAGCACTTGATCATTTTAGTTTACTGCTATTGCTTTCTTCATGACTTATACATGTTCCTATGACTATGAGATTATGCAACTCCCGATTACCGGAGGAACACTTTATGTGCTACCAAACATCACAACGTAACTGGGTGATTATAAAGGTGCTCTACAGGTGTCTCCGATGGTACTTGTTGAGTTGGCGTAGATCGAGATTAGGATTTGTCACTCCGATTGTTGGAGAGGTATCTCTGGGCCCTCTCAGTAATGCACATCACTATAAGCCTTGCAAGCAATGCAACTAATGAGTTAGTTGCGGGATGATGTATTACGGAACGAATAAAGAGACTTGCCGGTAACGAGATTGAACTAGGTATTGAGATTCCGACGATCGAATCTCGAGCAAGTAACATACCGGTGACAAAGGGAACAACGTATGTTGTTATGCGGTTTGACCGATAAAGATCTTCGTAGAATATGTAGGAGCCAATATGAACATCCAGGTTCCGCTATTGGTTATTGACCGGAGACGTGTCTCATTCATGTCTACATAGTTCTCGAACCCGTAGGGTCCGCACGCTTAACGTTCGGTGACGATTGGTATTATGAGTTTATGTGATTTGATGTACCGAAGGTAGTTCGGAGTCCCAGATGAAATCGGGGACATGACAAGGAGTCTCGAAATGGGAGATGTAAAGATCGATATATTGGACCACTATATTCGGACATCGGAAAGGTTCCGAGTGATTCGAGTATTTTTCAGAGTACCGGGGAGTTACGGGAATACAGGGAAGAAGTATTGAGCCTCATGGGCCAAGTGGTGGAAGAGAGGAGGCAGAGCGCGCGGCCTCCCTAGCCCAAACCGAATTGGACTAGGGGCGGCCCCCCTTTCCTCCTTTCCCCCTCTCCTTCCTTCTCCCTTTCCCCCTTCCTTTCCTCCTCCTAGTAGGAGTAGGAAAGGGGAGTCCTACTCCTACTAGGAGGAGGACTCCTCCTCCTGGCGCGCCTAGGAGGGACAGCCGGCCTCCCCCTTGCTCCTTTATATACGGGGCAGGGGGCACCCTAGAACACATAAGTTGATCATTGATCCCTTAGCCGTGTGCGGTGCCCCCCTCCACCATAATCCACCTCGATCATATTGTAGCGGTGCTTAAGCGAAGCCCTGCGTCGGTAGCAACATCATCACCGTCATCATGCCGTCGTGCTGACAGAACTCTCCCGTAAAGCTCTGCTGGATCGGAGTTCGTGGGATGTCATCGAGCTGAACGTGTGCTGAACTCGGAGGTGCCATGCGTTCGATACTTGGATCGGTCGGATCGTGAATACGTACGACTACATCAACCGCGTTCTCATAACGCTTCCTCTTACGGTCTACGAGGGTACGTGGACGATACTCTTCCCTCTCATTGCTATGCATCACCATGATCTTGCGTGTGCGTAGGAAAATTTTGAAATTACTACGTTCCCCAACACTCAAGAGCTTCACATTTATCTAACTTTTGTGGGCACTTTGCTTTCGTCTCTATCACAGAGCTCACTAAGGTAGATGAAGCATTTCTGGAGCCTGAGTGGATTCAGGCTATGCAAGAAGAATTACATCAATTCGAGCTCAACAACGTCTGGGAACTGGTCAAACGTCCAGATCCTCGCAAGCACAATATCATCGGCGCAAAGTGGATCTACCGCAACAAGCAAGATGAAAATGGCCTTGTGGTGAGGAATAAGGCACGGCTTGTAGCTCAAGGCTACACACAGGTTGAAGGAATTGATTTCGATGAAACTTTTGTACCTGTTGCTAGACTTGAAGCTATTCGCATATTACTTGCTTATTCTAACAATCATGATATCATCTTATATCAAATGGATGTGAAAAGTGCATTCCTCAATGGTAAGCTTGAGGAAGAAGTATATGTTGCTCAGTCCCTAGGTTTTGAAGATCCAAAGCATCCTGACAAAGTTTTCAGACTCAATAAGGCCCTCTATGGCCTCAAGCAGGCCCCACGGTACTCATGGTTTGTGTGCCAAATCTTATGATGGTGAATTATTTGTGTGCCAAATTTATGATGGTGAATTAAACCCGGTATGATACTTTGAAAGAATTCCTCATGAAGAAAGGCTTCAAACCCGGTTCACTTGACCCAACTCTTTTCACTAAATCTTATGATGGTGAATTGTTTGTGTGCCAAATTTATGTTGATGATATCATTTTTGGCTGTACTGACCAACGTTACAGTGATGAATTTGCCTATATGACGAGTGAAGGATATCAAATGTCTATGATGGGAGAATTGAAATTCTTTTTAGGTCTTCAGATTCGTCAACAACGCAATGGCATATTCATATCTCAAGAGAAATACCTCAAGGATGTACTGAGGAAATTTGGCATGCAAGATTGCAAAGGAGTCAAAATCCCAATGCCCACAAATGGCCATCTATGCACTGATGAAAATGGTATTGACTTCGATCAAAAGGTGTACCGCTCCATGATTGGTTCTTTATTGTACCTATGTGCATCTAGGCCAGATATTATGCTTAGTGTTTTCATGTGTGCCCGATTTCAAGCTACACCGAAGGAATCACACCATAAGGCTGTGAAGCATATTCTTCAATATCTAGCTCACACACCAACACTTGGATTATGATACCCCAAGGGCTCGGTTTTTGATCTCATTGGATATTCAGACTCTGACTATGCTGGTGATCGTGTGGACCGCAAGTCAACATTTGGCACATGCCATTTCCTCGGACTATCCTTGGTCTGTTGGTCTTCGAAGAAACAGAACTGCGTATCACTGTATACTGCTGAAGCTAAGTACATTGCTGCTGGTTCTAGCTATGCTCAAATGCTATGTTTGAAGCAAAATCTCAAGGACTACGGCGTTAACATGAAGAATGTGCCACTCTACTGTGACAATGAGAGTCCCATCAAGATTTCTCATAACCCAGTTCAGCACTCGAAGACAAAGCACATTCAGATTCGTCATCATTTTCTTCGTGATCATGTGTTGAAGGGCGACATCTCTATTGAGCATGTGAAGACTGAAGAACAGCTAGCCGATATCTTCACTAAGCCCTTGGATGAGAAGAGATTTAGCAAGTTGCGGTGTGAGCTAAATATCCTAGAATCTTCGAATGTTCTTTGAAAAGGACACTCATCCTAACACTTATGCAAAATTGATGACTTAGATGTGCAACACATGAAGAAACGTTTTTCTTCAATCAATGAAGAATAACACTCTAAGTGTGAAGAAGTTAATGAAGAATTTGATTCTCAGAACCCTACGACAATTGTACGCGGTGTCTGAAATCATCATTCTTATACGGTGGGTCACGCCACCACCAAAAGTTTTTCCTCAGCTTTGAAATTCCTCAGTTGTTTTTCAACTTGCATTGTCTTCACTCTTTCTGTCATTTTTCTTCATTGGCTATATATATATATATATATGAGTTTATGTCCTCTACAACATTCACTTATTGCTATTTCTTCAAGTTGCTTGTTCTGCTAAGTGAATGTGATCGGACCCTTCCCCCTCTATGCTAAACTCAACCCAGTCTATTCACAAATTCTTCATGTGCGTTCTATTTGAAACTCGTTCAAAATCTTCATTGTGTCCTTGTCAGCTGAAGAAATTGCGAACGGAACTTTAAACTTATCTTATCCGAATTTTCGGTCTTTGCCGCTCAAACTGTTACACCTTCCACGATAATACTTATCCTTTTTCACCCACGATAGCACGCGATCGTCACCTCTCAGTACGCGGGTGACACATGTCACATGAATAAGAAGGGTCAGGGGCACGTTCGTCCTATTTCCTCGGGCGAGCAATTTTTTCACTTCGGCTATAAATACCCCTCTCCCTTCCTCACTTCATTTTTACTCCGCTCGACCTCACTCCCTCGCTCGAGCTCTCAAACCCTAGCGCCGCCGCTACTTCCATCGTCGCCAGTGAGGAAGAGCTTCACTGCCTCGACCTCGTCGCCTCCGTACTCATGCCGGACGCGGATTTCTTCACTCCGCCGCCACCGTAGCTGTCTTCCTCAGCCAAGTTAGGGCGTGGAAGATTTGAACCGACGAGCTTCAAATGTACACTTCCCAGTTCGTCGTGTTCTTCGCCCAGGGTAATTAAAAGTTACTTTTACTACCCTTATTGATTCGGATGTTTTCTTCAAATCCTCAAAAGGTGTTTATTCTTCAAATCCTCACACACTGGACACCTCACATATCATCTGTTCTTGATCTGTTTCTCTAAGAAACATTTTTCTTCAAGGTTCCTCAATTGTGTGGATTTTCTAATCTGTACAACTCTGGAACCTAAGTCAAAGAACTCTTAGTGAAATTCCTCAAGATTCATCCGGTCAAATTCCTCAAACTTGTTCTTATTGCAAAAACTTCTGAGAACGCATATGACCTCTCCAAATTCCTCGCAACTATACTCTATTCACATGTACACATGTCCGCTGCTGAATCACTAGGTTCTCATCAACTTAACTCATTTGCAGCGTTCCTCGAAGAAAAGTTGCATACCTCTTCAGAGAACTCAATCATTCAAAACCCTCAGCTGAAGAAAATGGCAGATAGCAAGAAACCTCAGAAGGGAGGAAAGAAGCTGGAAGTCAACACAGTTTTTGAGATACCTTATGACATTTACAAGGATTATTGCACTCCTGATAAGGCCACCCATGGAAAGGAAACTAAGAATGAGCGCAAAGTGCGCATCCAAAGGATAGAGAGGGGATGGGCACCGGAATGGAGGGAATACAGATATGTTACTCCCAAGTATATGGAGAAATTCGCTCTCAATCCTCCATGCCCAAGACCTCCATTGGCACCTGGCCAAGAAGCTGATCCCACCAGCCTCAAGCGTGGTGAGGACTATCCTGATGAATGAGCCAAGCATCAGGCCAAGCTAGCCAAAGTAGCTAAGGAAGCAGTGATGAAATTCAATGAAGACTCTGCTGCTGCTGCCACTGCCGAGGCCTCTGCAAGCAAGCCAAAGAAGGCCATGCCAAAGAAGTCTGCTCATAAGCCAAGTGCTTCAACCCCAATGCCCTCACGGCCAAGTTCCTCAGCAATGCCCTCACGGGCAGATTCTTCAAAGCCCCCACAGCCAGTTCCTCAAGCCGCACCAGCTCCTCCAAAGTCCTCAGCTCCTTCATCAAAATCCTCAGCACCTGTGCATCTCACCACGTGCCAAAGGACAATAGGCATCTCTATTGCCTCAGGAGCTTCTGCTAGTTCTTTAGCTGCACCAAATTCATCAACTGGCCCCTCTCTGCTGAAGACTGATGACCCACAAGTATAGGGGATCTATCATAGTCCTTTCGATAAGTAAGAGTGTCGAACCCAACGAGGAGTGATAACCCACAAGTATAGGGGATCGCAACAGTTTTCGAGGGTAGAGTATTCAACCCAAATTTATTGGTTCGACACAAGGGGAGCCAAAGAATATTCTCAAGTATTAGCAGTTGAGTTGTCAATTCAACCACACCTGGAAACTTAATATCCGCAGCAAAGTATTTAGTAGAAAAGTAATATGATAGTAGTAGTAACGGTAGTAAAAGGTAACGGTAGCAAAAGTAATTTTTTTGGTATTTTGTAGTGATGATAGTAATAGCAACGGAAAAGTAAATAAGCGAAGAACAATATACGGAAAGCTCGTAGGCAATGGATCGGTGATGGAGAATTATGCCGGATGCGGTTCATCATGTAACAGTCATAACCTAGGGTGACACAGAACTAGCTCCAATTCATCAATGTAATGTAGGCATGTATTCCGAATATAGTCATACGTGCTTATGGAAAAGAGCTTGCATGACATCTTTTGTCCTACCCTCCCGTGGCAGCAGGGTCCTAATGGAAACTAAGGGATATTAAGGCCTCATTTTAATAGAGTACCGGAACAAAGCATTAGCACATAGTGAATACATGAACTCCTCAAACTATGGTCATCACCGGTAAGTATCCCGATTATTGTCACTTCAGGGTTAACGGATCACTTCCGGGTTAACGGATCATAACACATAATAGGTGACTACAGACTTGCAAGATAGGATCAAGAACTCTCATATATTGATGAAAACATAATAGGTTCAGATCTCAAATCATGGCACTCGGGCCCTAGTGACAAGCATTAAGCATAGCAAAGTCATAGCAACATCAATCTCAGAACATAGTGGATACTAGGGATCAAACCCTAACAAAACTAACTCGATTACATGATAGATCTCATCCAACCCATCACTGTCTAGCAAGCCTACGATGGAATTACTCACGCACGGCGGTGAGCATCATGAAATTGGTGATGGAGGATGGTTGATGATGACGATGGCGACGGATTCCCCTCTCCGGAGCCCTGAACGGACTCCAGATCAGCCCTCCCAAGAGGTTTTAGGGCTTGGCGGCGGCTCCATATCGTAAAACGCGATGAATTCTTCTCTCTATTTTTTCTCTCCCCGAAAGCAAATATATAGAGTTGGAGTTGAGGTCGGAGGAGCTCCAGGGGGCCCACGAGGTAGGGGGCGCGCCCCCCACCCTCGTGGATAGGTGGTGGGCCCCCTGGTCTTCATCTTTTGCAAGGATTTTTTATTATTTCCGAATAGATGCTCCGTGAAGTTTCAGGTCATTCCGAGAACTTTGGTTTCTGCACATAAATAACACCATAGCAATTCTGCTGAAAACGGCGTCAGTCTGGGTTAGTTCCATTCAAATCATGCAAGTTAGGGTCCAAAACATGGGCAAAAGTGTTTGGAAAAGTAGATACGATGGAGACATATCAACTCCCCCAAGCTTAAACCTTTGCTTGTCCTCAAGCAATTTAGTTGACAAACTGAAAGTGATAAAGAAAAACTTTTACAAACTCTGTTTGCTCTTATTGTTGTAAATATGTAAATCCAACATTCATGTTTTCAGCAAAGATGATGAACTAACCACATTCACAATAACGCATAGGTGTCATGTTTACTCATATCAATGGCATAATCAACTAGCGAGCAATAATAATAAATCTCGGATGACAACACTTCCTCAAAACAATCATAATATGATATAACAAGATGGTATCTCGCTAGCCCTTTCTGAGACTGCAAAACATAAATGCAGAGCACCTTTAAAGATCCAGGACTGACTAGACATTGTAATTCATGGTAAAAGAGATCTAATCAAGTAATACTCAATGTAAACTAACAGTAATGAATGCAAATGATAGCGGTGCTATCCAACTGGTGCTTTTTAATAAGAAGATGATGACTCAACATGAAAGTAAATAGATATGCCCTTCGCAGAGGGAAGTAGGGATTTGTAGAGGTGCTAGAGCTCGGTTTTGAAATAGAGGTGAATAATATTTTGAGCGGTATACTTTCATTTTCAACATAACAACCAAGAGATGGCGATATCTTCCATGCTACACACATTATAGGCGGTTCCCAAACAGAATGGTAAAGTTTATACTCCCCCTCCACCAAAAAGCATCAATCCATGGCTTGCTCGAAACAACGAGTGCCTCCAACTAACAAGAGTCCCAGGGGGAGTTTTGTTTGCAATTATTTTGATATGATTTGCATAAAGCATGGGACTGGGCATCCCGGTGACCAGCCATTTTCTCGTGAGTGAGGAGCGGAGTCCACTCCTCTTGAGAATAACCCGCCTAACATGGAAGATACAGACAGCCCTAGTTGATACATGAGCTATTCGAGCATACAAGACATGATATTTATTTGAAGGTTTAGAGTTTTGCACATACAAATTTACTTGGAACGGCAGGTAGATACCATATATAGGTAGTATGGTGGACTCATATGGAATAACTTTGGGGTTTATGGAGTTGGATGCACAAGCAGTATTCCCACTTAGTACAGGTGAAGGCTAGCAAAAGACTGGGAAGCGACCAGCTAGAGAGCGACAACAGTCATGAACATGCATTAAAATTAATCAACACCGAATGCAAGCATGAGTAGGATATAATCCACCATGAACATAAATATCGTGAAGGCTATGTTGATTTTGTTTCAACTACATGCGTGAACATGCGCCAAGTCAAGTCACTTAAATCATTCAGAGGAGGATACCATCCTATCATACCACATCACAACCATTTTAATAGCATGTTGGCACGCAAGGTAAACCATTATAAGCTCCTAGCTAATCAAGCATGGCACAAGAAACTATGATCTCTAGTTGTCATTGCAAACATGTTTATTCATAATAGGCTCAATCAGGAATGATGAACTAATCATATTTACAAAAACAAAAGAGATCGAGTTCATACCAGCTTTTCTCATCTCAGTCAGTCCATCATATATCGTCATAATTGCCTTTCACTTGCACGACCGAACGGTGTGGATAATAATAATAGTGCACGTGCATTGGACTAAGCTGGAATGTGCAAGCATTCAATAAACAGGAGAAGACAAGGCAATATGGGCTCTTTTGTCAGATCAACTATAATGCAAATAAGAGCCACTTCAACAATTTAATCATGGTCTTCTCCTATCGACCCCCAAAGAAAAGAAAAGAAAAGAAATAAAACTATTTACATGGGAAAGCTCCCAACAAGCAAAAGAAGAACAAGAAATCTTTTTGGGTTTTCTTTTAATTACTACTACAAGCATGGAAAGCAAACTAATTAAAAGCTACAACTATTTTTTGGTTTTTCTTAAGGTTTATCAAACACACAAGAAGAAAGCATAAAAAGGAAAATAAACTAGCATGGATGATACAATGAAAAAGTATGAGCACCGACATCTAGCAATGAGTGTGTGAACATGAATATAATGTCGGTGAGAAATATGTACTCCCCCAAGCTTAGGCTTTTGGCCTAAGTTGGTCTATGGTCACGGTTGGCCTGGCGGATATCCATAATAATAGTTGGGGTCGTACTGAGATGCAGCGGCTATCGCCTCCTGAGCTGCAGCGTGGTGACGAGCGGCCTCAGCCCTCCTCTCGTACTCATCTGCCTCCTCTCTGGTAATAACATATCTTCCTTTTGCCTGATAATCAAAGAAGGCAGGAGCAGGGAGAGTAATACGGACAGCACGGCATCTGTCAAAGATTAAGCGATACTGGAGAGGTGATTCATTCCTCTCGAAAAACTGGTGGTGAACCATAGCATTAAAGTCTAGGTAAGCAGGAGGTAATTCAATATCATCATTACGTATAGTTACACCAAGAAAATCAGCTAAGCGGGTTGCATAAATTCCACCAAAAAAATCTCCATTAAATCTATTAAGATGCAACCTACGCGCAACAATGGCTCCCAAATTATAAGATTTATCTCCTAACACAGCACTCCTAAGAATACTGAGGTCAGGGACACACATGTGACATGCCTCATCTTTACCATTAATGCATCTACCTATGAAGAGAGCAAAATAATGTACAGCAGGAAAGTGAATGCTCCCTATGGTAGCTTGTGTTATATCTCTAGATTCCCCCACAGTTATACTAGCAAGAAAATCTCCAAATTCAGTTTTGCGAGGTTCCCTGATACTACCCCGTTGTGGAAGTTTACAAGCAGTGGTAAAATCCTCTAAGTCCATAGTGTAAGAATTTTCATAAAGATCAAACAGGACAGTTGGAGAATTACGTGAAGATGAAAATTCAAACCTCCTCACAAAGGAACTAGTGAGATAGTGGTACTGACGACATTTTTCTTCCTCAAAGCTCACAAGATCAACGTTACGCAAATATGCGTTGAATTCTTCCTTAATTCCCGCTCAATCCATAAAGTTTTCCGAAGGCCATTCACAAGGACGCACTGGAGCGTTTCTTGGTGGCTCATCATCAGCATCACGCATTGCAAGCCTGGGCTCTTGTTTCCTTGAAGAGCCCCCTTGGTACATTTTCCTAAACATATTTCTTCCTCTGAGAAATTTCTGAAATTTTTAGTAACTTCAAAATAAAAACGAACCAAACTGAATAAAATTGATAGCCACTACTCCTACAAGTGCCTAGAGCCTATATCATGCATCAAAACTACTTTTGACCATATAAATTTGACATGTAAGCTCAAGAACAGGGTCACCTAACCAGCACAAATTTGCAATGAATAAAGCACTAGAACAAAAACTAATTGGACCAATGGAGGAGTCACATACCAAGGAACAATCTCCCCAAGCAGTTTTGTGAGAGGTGCTTTGAGCAAGGAGATCGAAAATGGCAGCAAAATGAGCTTGGACTCGGGTTTGAGCTGGATATTCGTGTTTGTGGGAGGAAGAAGGAGTGTGTGGGTGCAGGAATAAGTGGAGGAGGGCCACCGTGGGCCCATAAGGCAGGGAGGCACACCCACGGGGTAGGGCGCGCCCCTGACCCTCGTGGCCAGGTGGCAGCTCCTCCTGTTGTGTTCTCAGTGCCAAATATTCTCAAATATTTCAGAAAAAATCATATTTAAATTTCAGGGCATTTGGAGAACTTTTATTTCCGGGGTATTTTTATATTGCACGGATAAATCAGATAACAGACAGAAAAATGCCATTTTTATTTTATTTAGTATAAATAACAGAAAGTAAGAGGAGGGTATAGAAGGTTGTGCCTTCTAGTTTCATCCATCTCATGCTCATCAAAAGGAATCCACTAACAAGGTTGATCAAGTCTTGTTAACAAACTCATTCCGAATAACATGGAACCGGAGAAATTTCGAATAACAATATGTTATCTCAACGGGGATATGCACATCCCCAATAATAAGAATATCATATTTCTTTTTGACAGTAGGTAGAGGAAATTCAAAACCTCCAATAATAATCGATGGAATTTTTCCAATAGAGTTGATACTATGAACTTGAGGTTGTTTCCTCGGAAAGTGTGTCGTATGCTCATTACCATTAACATAAAAAGTGACATTGCCTTTAGTGCAATCAATAACAGCCCCTGCAGTATTCAAAAAGGGTCTTCCAAGAATAATAGACATACTATCATCCTCGGGAATATCAAGAATAACAAAGTCCGTTAAAATAGTAACGTTTGCAACTACAACATGCACATCCTCACAAATACCAACATGTATAGAAATTGATTTATCAGCCATTTGCAAAGATATTTCAGTAGGTGTCAACTTATTCAAATCAAGTCTACGATATAAAGAGAGAGGCATAACACTAACACCGACTCCAAGATCACATAAAGCAGTTTTAACATAGTTTCTTTTAATGGAGCATGGTATAGTTGGTACACTGGGATCTCCAAGTTTCTTCGGTATTCCACCCTTAAAAGTATAATTAGCAAGCATGGTGGACATTTCAGCTTCCGGTATCTTTCTTTTATTTGTAACAATATCTTTCATATACTTAGCATAAGGATTCATTTTGAGCATATCAGTTAATCGCATACGCAAAAAGATAGGTCTAATCATTTCAGCAAAGTGCTCAAAATCCTCATCATCCTTTTTCTTGGATGGTTTGGGAGGAAAAGGCATGGGTTTCTGAACCCAAGGCTCTCTTTCCTTACCGTGTTTCCTAGCAACAAAGTCTTTCTTATCATAACGTTGATTCTTTGATTGTGGGTTATCAAGATCAATAGCAGGTTCAATTTCTATATCATTATCATTACTAGGTTGAGCATCATCATTAACATTATCACTAGATTCGGGTTCATTACCAGATTGTGTTTCAGCATTAGAGATAGAAATATCATTTGGATTCTCAGGTGTTTCAATAATAGGTTCACTAGAAGCATGCAAAGTCCTATCATTTTTCTTTTTCTTCCTATGAGAAGGACTAGGTGCATCCACATTATTTCTCTGAGAATCTTGCTCAATTCTCTTAGGGTGGCCATTAGGATATAAAGGTTCTTGAGTCATTCTACCACCTCTAGTCATAACTCTAACAGCGTTATCATTATTCTTACTATTCAATTCATTGAGCAAATCATTTTTAGCTTTAAGTACTTGTTCTACTTGAGTGGTAACCATAGAAGGATGTTTACTAATAAGTTTAAGTTCACCTTTGACATTAGCCATATAATTACCCCAAGTGTTCAAGCATACCTGAATTGTATTTCAATTGTCTACCAAAATAAGCATGGAAGTCTTCTTGCTTAACCATAAATTTATCAAACTCATCTAAGCATGGGCTAGCAAACTTAGTAAATGGGATTTCATCTTTATCATATCTATAGAGAGAATTTACCTTTACTACCTGTGTCGGGTTATCAAGACCATGTACTTCTTCAGTAGGTAATGGATTAAGATCATATGTTTCTTCAACAGGCGGTAAATTAAGACCGTGTATTTCTTTAATAGGAGGTAAATTCTTAACATCTTCAGCTTTAATACCTTTTTCTTTCATAGATTTATTTGCCTCTTGCATATCTTCAGGACTGAGAAATAGAATACCCCTCTTCTTCGGAGTTGGTTTAGGAATAGGCTCAGGAGCTGGCTCAGGAAGTGTCCAATTATTTTCATTTGTCAACATATTATTCAATAGAATTTCAGCTTCATCCAGCGTTCTTTCCCTAAAAACAGAACCAGCACAACTATCCAGGTAATCTTTGGAGGCATCGGTTAGTCCATTATAAAAGATATCAAGTATTTCATTTTTCTTAAGAGGATGATCAGGCAAAGCATTAAGTAATTGGAGAAGCCTCCCCAAGCTTGTGGGAGACTCTCTTCTTCAATTTACACAAAATTATATATATATCCCTTAAAGCAGCTTGTTTCTTATGAGTAGGGAAATATTTAGCAGAGAAGTAATAGATCATATCCTGGGGACTACGCACACAACCAGGATCAAGAGAATTAAACCATATCTTAGCATCACCCTTTAATGAGAACGGAAATACTTTAAGGATATAAAAGTAACGAGTTCTCTCATCATTAGTGAACAGGGTGACTATATCATTTAATTTAGTAAGATGTGCCACAACAGTTTCAGATTCATAGCCATGAAAAGGATCAGATTCAACCAAAGTAATTATATCAGGGTCAACAGAGAATTCATAATCCTTATCAGTAACAAATATAGGTGAAGTAGCAAAAGCAGGGTCAGGTTCATCCTAGCATTTAGAGATTGCTTATTCCATTTAGCTAATAACCTCTTAAGTTCATAACTATCTTTGCAAGCTAAAATAGCCAAAGAAGCTTCTTTATCAAAAACATAACCCTTAGGAATAATGGGAAAGTCTTCATCATCACTTTCATCAATATTATCAGATTCAATATTTTCATTCTCTCTAACCCTAGCAAGTTGTTCATCAAGAAATTCACCAAGTGGCATAGTAGTATCAAGCATAGAAGTAGTTTCATCATAAGTATCATGCATAGCAGAAGTGGCATCATCAATAACATGTAACATATTAGAACGAATAGCAGAAGCAGGTTTAGGTGTCGCAAGCTTACTCAAAACAGAAGGTGAATCAAGTGCGGAGCTAGATGGCAGTTCCTTACCTCCCCTCGTAGTTGAGGGATAAATCTTGGTTTTTGGATCTCTCAAGTTCTTCATAATGATAAGCAGATATAAATCCCAAGTGACTCAAAGGATAGAGCTATGCTCCCCGGCAACAGCACCAGAAAATAGTCTTGATAACCCACAAGTATAGGGGAACGCAACAGTTTTCAAGGGTAGAGTATTCAACCCAAATTTATTGATTCGACACAAGGGGAGCCAAAGAATATTCTCAAGTATTAGCAGCTGAGTTGTCAATTCAACCACACCTGCAAACTTAATATCTGCAGCAAAGTATTTAGTAGCAAAGTAATATGATAGTAGTGGTAACGGTAGTAAAAGGTAACGGTAGCAAAATTAATATTTTTGGTATTTTGTAGTGATGATAGTAATAGCAACGGAAAAGTAAATAAGCGAAGAACAATATATGGAAAGCTCGTAGGCAATGGATTGGTGATGGAGAATTATGTCGGATGCGGTTCATCATGTAACAGTCATAACCTAGGGTGACACAGAACTAGCTCCAATTCATCAATGTAATGTAGGCATGTGTTCCGAATATAGTCATATGTGCTTATGGAAAAGAACTTGCATGACATCTTTTGTCCTACCATCCCGTGGCAGCGGGGTCCTAATGGAAACTATGGGATATTAAGGCCTCCTTTTAATAGAGTACCAGAACAAAGCATTAGCACATAGTGAATACATGAACTCCTCAAACTATGGTCATCACCGGTAAGTATCCCAATTATTGTCACTTCGGGGTTAACGGATCATAACACATACTAGGTGACTATAGACTTGCAAGATAGGATCAAGAACTCTCATATATTGACGAAAACATAATAGGTTCAGATCTGAAATCATGGCACTCGGGCCCTAGTGACAAGCATTAAGCATAGCAAAGTCATAGCAACATCAATCTCAGAAAATAGTGGATACTAGGGATCAAACCCTAACAAAACTAACTCGATTACATGATAGATCTCATCCAACCCATCACCGTCCAGCAAGCCTACAATGGAATTACACACGCATGGCGGTGAGCATCACGAGATTGGTGATGGAGGATGGTTGATGATGACGATGATGACGGATTCCTCTCTCCGGAGCCCTGAAAGGACTCCAGATCAGCCCTCCCGAGAGGTTTTAGGGCTTGGCGGCGGCTCCGTCTCGTAAAACGCGATGAATTCTTCTGTCTGATTTTTTTCTACCTGAAAGCAAATATATAGAGTTGGAGTTGAGTGTTGGAAATATGCCCTAGAGGCAATAATAAATTAGTTATTATTATTATATTTCATTGTTCATGATAATCGTTTATTATCCATGCTAGAATTGTATTGATAGGAAACTCAGATACATGTGTGGATACATAGACAACACCATGTCCCTAGTAAGCCTCTAGTTGACTAGCTCGTTGATCAATAGATGGTTACGGTTTCCAGACCATGGACATTGGATGTCGTTGATAACGGGATCACATCATTAGTAGAATGATGTGATGGACAAGACCCAATCCTAAGCCTAGCACAAGATCGTGTAGTTCGTTTGCTAAAGCTTTCCTAATGTCAAGTATCATTTCCTTAGACCATGAGATTGTGCAACTCCTGGATACCGTAGGAGTGCTTTGGGTATGCCAAACGTCACAACGTAACTGGGTGGCTATAAAGGTACACTACAGGTATCTCCGAAAGTGTCTGTTGGGTTGGCACGAATCGAGACTGGGATTTGTCACTCCGTGTAACGGAGAGGTATCTCTGGGCCCACTCGGTAGGACATCATCATAATGTGCACAATGTGATCAAGGAGTTGATCACGGGATGATGTGTTACGGAACGAGTAAAGAGACTTGCCGGTAACGAGATTGAACAAGGTATCGGGATACCGACGATCGAATCTCGGGCAAGTATCATACCGCTAGACAAAGGGAATTGAATACGGGATTGATTGAATCCTCGACATCGTGGTTCATCCGATGAGATCATTGTGGAACATGTGGGAGCCAACATGAGTATCCAGATCCCGCTGTTGGTTATTGACCGGAGAGTGGTCTCGGTCATGTCTGCATGTCTCCCGAACCCGTAGGGTCTACACACTTAAGGTTCGATGACGCTAGGGTTATAGGGGAAGTATGTACGCGGTTACTGAATGTTGTTCGGAGTCCCGGATTAGATCCCGGACGTCACGAGGAGTTCCGGAATGGTCCGGAGGTAAAGATTGATATATAGGAAGTATGGTTTTGGCCATCGGAAGTGTTCCAGGCATCACCGGTAGTGTACCGGGACCACCGGAGGGGTCCGGGGGTCCACCAGGTGGGGCCACCAGCCCCGGAGGCATACATGGGCCAATAGTGGGAAGGGACCAGCCCCTTGGTTGTTGGGGAACGTAGTAATTTCAAAAAAAATCCTACGCACACGCAAGATCATGGTGATGCATAGCAACGAGAGGGGAGAGTGTGATCTACGTACCCTTGTAGATCGACAACGGAAGCGTTTGGTTGATGTAGTCGTACGTCTCCACGGCCCGACCGATCAAGCACCGAAACTACGGCACCTCCGAGTTCTAGCACACGTTCAGCTCGATGACGATCCCCGGACTCCGATCCAGCAAAGTGTCGGGGAAGAGTTCCGTCAGCACGATGGCGTGGTGACGATCTTGATGCACTACCGTCGCAGGGCTTCGCCTAAGCACCGCTACAATATTATCGAGGACTATGGTGGAAGGGGGCACCGCACACGGCTAAGAATATGATCATGTGGATCAACTTGTGTGTCAAGGGGTGCCCCCTGCCCCCGTATATAAAGGATCAAGGGGAGGAGGCCGGCCGGCCCTCTATGGCGCGCCAAGGAGGAGTTCTCCTCCTAGTAGGACTAGGAGTAGGACTCCTACTAGGAGGGGGAAAGAAGTGGGGAGGGGAGAAGGGAAGGGGGGTGCCGCCCCCCATCTCCTAGTCCAATTCGGACCAGGGGGGAGGAGGCGCGCGGCCCACCTTTGGCTGCCCCTCTCTCTCTCCACTAAGGACCATATGGCCCATTACTTCTCCCGGGGGGAGTTCCGGTAACCCTCCGGCTCTCCGGTTTTCTCCGAAATCACCCGGAACACTTTCGGTGTCGAATATAGCCGTCCAATATATCAATCTTTATGTCTCGACCATTTGAGACTCCTCATTATGTCCGTGATCACATCCGGGACTCCGAACTAACTTCGGTACATCAAAACTCATAAACTCATAATATAACTGTCATCAAACCTTAAGCGTGCGGACCCTACGGGTTCGAGAACAATGTAGACATGACCGAGACACGTCTCCGGTCAATAACCAATAGCGGAACCTGGATGCTCATATTGGCTCCTACATATTCTACGAAGATCTTTATCGGTCAGACCTGCATAACAACATACGTTGTTCCCTTTGTCATCGGTATGTTACTTGCCTGAGATTCGATCGTCGGTATCTCAATACCTAGTTCAATCTCGTTACCGGCAAGTCTCTTTACTCGTTCGTAATACATCATCTCGCAACTAACTCATTAGTTGCAATTGCTTTGCAAGGCTTATGTGATGTGCATTACCGAGCCCAGAGGTCTCTCCGACAATCGGGAGGCTGAAATTAGCCTCACTGTTTGGAGACACCTTAGAGCTTTATGCGGTTGGGTTTATGGAAACCTCTGTGGACATCTACGTGGATTAGTGGGTAGCACACAAAGTGTTCCTCACAACGGGAGGCCGTTTGCCCTCAACGTATAGAGTATCAGTCATGACAATAGCAACATACTTTCGATCGTTAAGTATGATGGGTCATGTCAATCACATCATTACCTCCCTAATGATGTGATCCCATTAATCAAATGACAACACATGTCTATGGTTAGGAAACATAACCATCTTCGAGTAACGAGCTAGTCAAGTAGAGGCATACTAGTGACGTTTGGTTTGTCTATATATTCACACAAGTATTATGTTTCCAGATAATACAATTCTAGCATGAATAATAAACATTTATCATGATATAAGGAAATAAAATAATAACATTTATTATTGCCTCTAGGGCATATTTCCTTCAGTCTCCCACTTGCACTAGAGTCAATAATCTAGATCACATCGCCATGTGATTTAACATCAATAGTTCACATCTTTATGTGATTGGTTCACATCTCCATGTGACTAACACCCGAGGGTTTACTAGATTCAATAATCTAGTTCACATCGCTATGTGATTAAACCCAAACAGTGATCATGTTTTGCTTGTGAGAGAATCTTAGTCAACGGGTCTTTCACATTCAGATCCTTATGTATTTTGAAATTTTCTATGTCTACAATGCTCTGCATGGAGCTACTCTAGCTAATTGCTCCCACTTTCAATATGTATCTAGATCGAGACTTAGAGTCATCCAAATCGGTGTCAAAACTTGCATCGACGTAACCATTTACGATGAACCTTTTGTCACTCCATAATCGAGAAATATCCTTATCCACTAAGGATAATTTTGACCGCTGTCCTGTGATCTACTCCTAGATCACTATTGTACTCCCTTGTCAAACTCAGTGTAGGGTATACAATAGATTTGGTACACAGCATGGCATACTTTATAGAACCTATGGCTGAGGCATAGGGAATGACTTCCCTTCTCTTTCTATCTTCTGCCGTGGTCGGGCTTTGAGTCTTACTCAATTTCACACCTTGTAACACAGGCAAGAACTCTTTCTTTGACTGTTCCATTTTGAACTACTTCAAAATCTTGTCAAGGTATGTACTCATTGAAAAAAACTTATCAAGCGTCTTGATCTATCTCTATAGATCTTGATGTTCAATATGTCAGCAGCTTCACCGAGGTCTTTCTTTGGAAAATTCCTTTCAAACACTCCTTTATGCTTTGCAGAATAATTCTACATTATTTCCGATCAACAATATGTCATTCACATATACTTATCAGAAATGTTGTAGTGCTCCCACTCACTTTCTTGTAAATACAGGCTTCATCGCAAGTCTGTATAAAACCAAATGCTTTGATCACACTATCAAAGCGTTTATTCCAACTCCGAGAGGCTTGCACCAGTCCATAAATGGATCGCTGGAGCTTGCACACTTTGTTAGCTCCCTTTGGATCGACAAAACCTTCTGGTTGCATCATATACAACTCTTCTTCCAGAAATCCATTCAGGAATGCAGTTTTGACATCCATTTGCCAAATTTCATAATCATAAAATGCGGCAATTGCTAACATGATTCGGACAGACTTAAGCATCGCTACGGGTGAGAAGGTCTCATCGTAGTCAACCTTGAACTTGTCGAAAACCTTTTGCGACAATTCTAGCTTTGTAGATAGTAACACTACTATCAGTGTCCGTCTTCCTCTTGAAGATCCATTTATTATCAATGGCTTGCCGATCATCGGGCAAGTCAACCAAAGTCCATACTTTGTTCTCATACATGGATCCCATCTCAGATTTCATGGCCTCAAGCCATTTTGCGGAATCTGGGCTCACCATCGCTTCTTCATAGTTCGTAGGTTCGTCATGGTCAAGTAGCATGACCTCCAGAACAGGATTACCGTACCACTCTGGTGCGGATCTCACTCTGTTTACCTACGAGATTCGGTAGTAACTTGATCTGAAGTTACATGATCATCATCATTAGCTTCCTCACTAATTGGTGTAGTAGTCACAGGAACAGATTTCTGTGATGAACTACTTTCCAATAAGGGAGAAGGTACAATTACCTTATCAAGTTCTACTTTCCTCCCACTCACTTCTTTCGAGAGAGAACCTCCTTCTCTAGAAAGGATCCATTCTTAGCAACGAATGTCTTGCCTTTGGATCTGTGATAGAAGGTGTACCCAACAGTAACTTTTTGGGTATCCTATGAAGACACACTTTTCCGATTTGGGTTTGAGCTTATCAGGATGAAACTTTTTCACATAAGCATTGCAACCCCAAACTTTAAGAAACGACAACTTTGGTTTCTTGCCAAACCACAGTTCATACGGTGTCGTCTCAACAGATTTAGATGGTGCCCTTTTAACGTGAATGCAGCTGTCTCTAATGCATAACCCCAAAACGATAGTGGTAGATCGGTAAGAGACATCATAGATTGCACTATATCCAATAAAGTACGGTTATGACGTTCGGACACACCATTATGCTGTGGTGTTCCATGTGGCATGAGTTTGTGAAACTATTCCACATTGTTTTAATTGAAGACCAAACTCGTAACTCAAATATTTGTCTCGCGATCAGATCGTAGAAACTTTATTTTCTTGTCACGATGTTTTTCCACTTCACTCTGAAATTCCTTGAACTTTTCAAATGTTTCAGACTTATGTTTCATCAAGTAGATATACGCATATCTGCTCAAATCATCTGTGAAGTTCAGAAAATAACGATACTTGCCGTGAGCCTTAACACTCATCGGACCGCATACATCAGTATGTATTATTTCCAATAAGTCAGTTGCTCGCTCCGGAGAACGGAGTCTTAGTCATCTTGCCCATGAGGCATGGTTCGCAAGCATCAAGTGATTCATAATCAAGTGATTCCAAAATCCCATCAGCATGGAGTTTCTTCATGCGCTTTACACCAATATGACCTAAACGGCAGTGCCACAAATAAGTTGCACTATCATTATTAACTTTGCATCTTTTGGTTTCAAATTTATGATTATGTGTATCACTACGATTGAGATCCAACGAACTATTTTCATTGGGTGTGTAACCATATAAGGTTTTATTCATGTAAACAGAACAACAATTTATTCTCTTACTTAAATGAATAACCGTATTACAATAAACATGATCAAATCATATTCATGCTCAACGCAAACACCAAATAACACTTATTCAGGTTCAACACTAATCCCGAAAGTATAGGGAGTGTGCGATGATGATCATATCAATCTTGGAACCACTTCCAACATACATTGTCACTTCACCCTTAACTAGTCTCTGTTTATTCTGCAACTCCCGTTTCGAGTTACTAATCTTAGTAACTGAACTAGTATCAAATATTGAGGGGTTGCTATAAACACTAGTAAAGTACACATCAATAACATGTATATCAAATATACTTATGTTCACTTTGCCATCCTTCTTATCCGCCAATCACTTGGGGTAGTTCCGCTTCCAGTGACCAGTCCCTTTGCAGTAGAAGCACTTAGTCTCAGGCTTAGGACCAGACTTGGGCTTCTTCACTTGAGCAGCAACTTGCTTGATGTTCTTCTTGAAGTTCCCCTTCTTCCCTCTGCCCTTTTCTTGAAACTAGTGGTCTTGTCTACCATCAACGCTTGATGTTTTTCTCGATTTCTACCTTCGTCAATTTCCGCATTACGAAGAGCTTGGGAATCGTTTCCGTTATCCCTTGCATATCATAGTTCATCATGAAGTTCTACTAACTTGGTGATGGTGACTAGAGAATTCTATCAATCACTATCTTATCTGGAAGATTAACTCCCACTTGATTCAAGCGATTGTAGTACTCAGACAATCTGGGCACATGCTCACTAGTTGAGCGATTCTCCTCCATCTTTTAGCTATAGAACTTGTTGGAGACTTCATATCTCTCAACTCGGGTATTTGCTTGAAATATTAACTTCAAATCTTGGAACATCTCATATGCTCCATGACGTTCAAAACGTCTTTGAAGTCCCGATTCTAAGCCATTAAGCATGGTGCACTAAACTATCAAGTAGTCATCATATTGAGCTAGCCAAACATTCATAACGTCTGCATCTGCTCCTGCAAAAGGTCCGTCACCTAGCGGTGCATCAAGGACATAATTCTTCTGTGCAGCAATGAGGATAAACCTCAGATCACGGATCCAATCCGCATCATTGCTACTAACATCTTTCAACACAATTTTCTCTAGGAACATATCAAAATAAACACAGGGAAGCAACAACGCGAGCTATTGATCTACAACATAATTTGCAAAAAACTACTAGGACTAAGTTCATGATAAATTTAAGTTCAATTAATCATATTACTTAAGAACTCCCACTTAGATAGACATCCCTCTAATCCTCTAAGTGATCATGTGATCCAAATCAACTAAACCATGTCCGATCATCACGTGAGATGGAGTAGTTTCAATGGTGAACATCACTATGTTGATCATATCTACTATATGATTCACGCTTGACCTTTCGGTCTCCGTGTTCTGAGGCCATATCTGTATATGCTTGGCTCGTCAAGTATAACCTGAGTATTCCGCGTGTGCAACTGTTTTGCACCTGTTGTATTTGAACGTAGAGCCTATCACACCCGATCATCACGTGGTGTCTCAGCACGAAGAACTTTCGCAACGGTGCATACTCAGGTAGAACACTTCTTGATAATTAGTGAGAGATCATCTTAAAATGCTACCGTCAATCAAAGCAAGATAAGATGCATAAAAGATAAACATCACATGCAATCAATATAAGTGATATGATATGGCCATCATCATCTTGTGCTTGTGATCTCCATCTTCGAAGCACCGTCATGATCACCATCGTCACCGGCGCGACACCTTGATCTCCATCGTAGCATCGTTGTCGTCTCGCCAATCTTATGCTTCCACGACTATCGCTACTACTTAGTGATAAAGTAAAGCATTACAGCGCGATTGCATCGCATACAATAAAGCGACAACCATATGGCTCCTGCCAGTTGCCGATAACTCGGTTACCAAACATGATCATCTCATACAATAAAATTTAGCATCATGTCTTGACCATATCACATCACAATATGCCCTGCAAAAACAAGTTAGACGTCCTCTACTTTGTTGTTGCAAGTTTTACGTGGCTGCTACGGGCTTAAGCAAGAACCAATCTTACCTACGCATCAAAACCACAACGATAGTTTGTCAAGTTGGTGTTGTTTTAACCTTCGCAAGGACCGGGCGTAGCCACACTCGGTTCAACTAAAGTTGGAGAAACTGTCGCCCGCAAGCCACCTATGTGCAAAGCACGTCGGGAGAACCGGTCTCGCGTAAGCGTACGCGTAATGTCGGTCCGGGCCGCTTCGCCCAACAATACCGCCGAACCAAAGTATGACATGCTGGTAAGCAGTATGACTTATATCGCCCACAACTCACTTGTGTTCTACTCGTGCAAATAACATCAACATATAAAACCTAGGCTCGGATGCCACTATTGGGGAACGTAGTAATTTCAAAAAATTTCCTACGCACACGCAAGATCATGGTGATGCATAGCAATGAGAGGGGAGAGTGTGATCTACGTACCCTTGTAGATCGACAACGGAAGCGTTTGGTTGATGTAGTCGTACGTCTCCACGGCCCGACCGATCAAGCACCGAAACTACGGCACCTCCGAGTTCTAGCACACGTTCAGCTCGATGACGATCCCCGGACTCCGATCCAGCAAAGTGTCGGGGAAGAGTTCCGTCAGCACGACGGCGTGGTGACGATCTTGATGCACTACCGTCGCAGGGCTTCGCCTAAGCACCGCTACAATATTATCGAGGACTATGGTGGAAGGGGGCACCGCACACGGGTAAGAATATGATCACGTGGATCAACTTGTGTGTCAAGGGGTGCCCCCTGCCCCCGTATATAAAGGATCAAGGGGAGGAGGCCGGCTGGCCCTCTATGGCGCGCCAAGGAGGAGTTCTCCTCCTAGTAGGAGTAGGACTCCTACTAGGAGGGGGAAAGAAGTGGGGAGGGAGAGGGAAAGGGGGGCGCCGCCCCCCCTCTCCTAGTCCAATTCGGACCACGGGGGAGGAGGCGCGCGGCCCACCTTTGGCTGCTCCTCTCGCTCTCCACTAAGGCCCATATGGCCCATTACTTCTCCCGGGGGGGGGGGTTCCGGTAACCCTCCAGCTCTCCGGTTTCCTCCGAAATCACCTGGAACACTTCCGGTGTCTGAATATAGCCGTCCAATATATTAATCTTTATGTCTCGACCATTTCGAGACTCCTCATTATGTCTGTGATCACATCCGGGACTCTGAACTAACTTCGGTACATCAAAACTCATAAACTCATAATATAACTGCCATCGAAACCTTAAGCGTGCGGACCCTACGGGTTCGAGAACAATGTAGACATGACCGAGACACGTCTCCGGTCAATAACCAATAGCAGAACCTGGATGCTCATATTGGCTCCTACATATTCTACGAAGATCTTTATCGGTCAGACCACATAACAACATACGTTGTTCCCTTTGTCATCGGTATGTTACTTGCCCGAGATTCGATCGTCGGTATCTCAATACCTAGTTCAATCTCGTTAAAGGCAAGTCTCTTTACTCGTTTCGTAATACATCATCTCGCAACTAACTCATTAGTTGCAATGCTTGCAAGGCTTATGTGATGTGCATTACCGAGAGGGCCCAGAGATACCTCTCCGACAATCGGAGTGACAAATCCTAATCTCGAAATACGCCAACCCAACATGTACCTTTGGAGACACCTGTAGAGCACCTTTATAATCACCCATTTACGTTGTGACGTTTGGTAGCACACAAAGTGTTCCTCCGGCAAACGGGAGTTGCATAATCTCATAGTCATAGGAACATGTATAAGTCATGAAGAAAGCAATAGCAACATACTAAACGATCGGGTGCTAAGCTAATGGAATGGGTCATGTCAATCACATCATTCTCCTAATGATGTGATCCCGTTAATCAAATAACAACTCTTTTGTTTATGGTTAGGAAACATAACCATCTTCGATTAACGAGCTAGTCAAGTAGAGGCATACTAGTGACACTCTATTTGTCTATGTATTCACACATGTATTATGTTTCCGGTTAATACAATTCTAGCATGAATAATAAACATTTATCATGATATGAGGAAATAAATAATAACTTTATTATTGCCTCTAGGGCATATTTCCTTGATAGGTGGGCTGGGGCGCCTCCCCACCAAGGCCCATGCGCCTAGAGAGAAGAGGGGCAAACCCTAAGGGTAGATGGGCCCTAAGGCCCATGCCTGGTGCGCCTCCCTCTCCCCCCCACTTGGCCGCCACCCCAGATGGGAATTAGGGCTGCCGCCACCCCTAGGGTGGAAACCCTAGGTGGGGGCGCAGCCCTCCCTCTCCCCCTATATATAGTGGAGGTAAAGCGGCATCCCAACACATGAAGTTCCTCCCCTGTTGGCGCACCCTACGCCTCTCCCTCCTCGTCTCTCGTAGTGCTTGGCGAAGCCCTGCTGGAGTCCCGCGCTCCTCCACCACCACCATGCCGTCGTGCTGCTGCTGGATGGAGTCTTCCCCAACCTCTCCTTCTCCCCTTGCTGGATCAAGGCGTAGGAGACGTCATCGGGCTGTACGTGTGTTGAACGCGGATGTGTCGTCCGTTCGGCACTAGGATCATCGGTGATTTGGATCACAACGAGTACGACTCCATCAACCCCGTTCAGTTGAACGCTTCCGCTTAGCGATCTACAAGGGTTTGTAGATGCTCTCTCCTTCCCCTCGTTGCTAGATTACTCCATAGATTGATCTTGGTGATGAGTAGAAAATTTTAAAATTCTGCTACGTTCCCCAACATTGAGGTGGGAGGAGCTCCGGGGGGCCCACGAGGTAGGGGGCGTGCCCCCCACCCTCGTGGACAGGTGGTGGGCCCCCTGGTATTCATCTTTTGCAAGGATTTTTTATTATTTCCGAATAGATGTTCCGTGAAGTTTCAGGTCATTCCGAGAACTTTTGTTTCTGCACATAAATAACACCATAGCAATTCTGTTGAAAACAGCGTCAGTCCGGGTTAGTTCCATTCAAATCATGCAAGTTAGAGTCCAAAATAAGGGCAAAAGTGTTTGGAAAAGTAGATACGACGGAGACGTATCAAGGAGCAGAAGGAAATGATAAGCAGTTTTCAGCAAGGTATTCTCTCCAATTACTGAAATAATAGGTAACAGATAGTTTTGTGATAAGATAATTAGTAACGAGCAACAAGTAACAAAAGTAAATAAAGTGCAGCAAGGTGGCCCAATCCTTTTTGTAGCAAAGGACAAGCCTGGACAAACTCTTATACGATGTAAAGCGCTCCCGAGGACACATGGGGATTATCGTCAAGCTAGTTTTCATCACATTCATATGATTCACGTTCGGTACTTTGATAATTTGATATGTGGGTGGACCGGTGCTTGGGTACTGCCCTTACTTGGACAAGCATCCCACTTATAATTAACCTCTATTGCAAGCATCCGCAACTACAACAAAAGTATTATGGTAAACCTAACCATAGCATGAAACATATGGATCCAAATCAGCCCCTTACGAAGCAACGCATAAACTAGGGTTTAAACTTCTGTCACTCTAGCAACCCATCATCTACTTATTACTTCCCAATGCCTTCCTCTAGGCCCAAATAATGGTGAAGTATCATGTAGTCGACGTTCACATAACACCACTAGAGGAGAGACAACATGCATCTCATCAAAATATCGAACGAATACCAAATTCACATGACTACTAATAGCAAGACTTCTCCCTTGTCCTCAGAACAAACGTAACTACTCACAAAGCATATTCATGTTCATAATCAGAGGGGTATTAATATGCATATAGGATCTGAACATATGATCTTCCACCAAATAAACCAACTAGCATCAACTACAAGGAGTAATTAACACTACTAGCAACCCACATGTACCAATCCCAGACTTGGAGACAAGAATTAGATACAAGAGATGAACTAGGGTTTTGAGAGGAGATGGTGCTGGTGAAGATGTTGATGGAGATTGACCCCCCTCCCGATGAGAGGATCGTTGGTGATGACGATGGCGATGATTTCCCCCTCCCGGAGGGAAGTTTCCCCGGCAGAACAGCTCCGCCAGAGCCCTAGATTGGTTTTGCCAAGGTTCCGCCTCGTGGCGGCGGAGTCTCGTCCGGAAAAATGTCTTATGATTTTGTCCTCATCGAAAGACTCCATATAGCAGAAGATGGGCATCGGAGGGCCACCAGGGGGCCCACGAGGTAGGGGGCGCGCCCAGGGGGTAGGGCGCGCCCCCACCCTCGTGGGCAGGGTGTGGCCCCCTGGTGAACTTCTTGCGCTCAGTATTTTTTATATATTCTGAAAATGACTTCCGTGAAGTTTCAGGACTTTTGGAGCTGTGAGGAATAGGTCTCTAATATTTGCTCCTTTTCCAGCCCAGAATCCCAGCTGTCGGCTTTCTCCCTCTTTATGTAAACCTTGTAAAATAAGAGAGAATAGGCATAAGTATTGTGCCATAATGTGTAATAACAACCCATAATGCAATAAATATCGATATAAAAGCATGATGCAAGATGGACGTATCAACTCCCCCAAGCTTAGACCTCGCTAGTCCTCAAGTGAAAGCCGAAATCGAAAAATATGTCCACATGTTTAGAGATAGAGGTGTCGATAAAAAATAAAATACGAACATGAGGGCATCATGATCATTCTTAGAACAACAACTTATGTAATTCTTGTCATATGATCTCTTATGCTAGAGTAATAATTCAATCACAATTTCAAGTATGAATCATAAACTTCATTGAAAACTAACAAACTATAATCTCAGTCATTGGAGCAATTGCAATTTATCATAACATAGGAAAGAATCAATATAAGAGCCTTTCAGCAAGTCCACATACTCAACTATCATATAGTCTTTCACAATTGTTGACACTCACGCAATACTTATGGGTATGGAGTTTTAATCGGACACAGAGAAAGATAGGGGCTTATAGTTTTGCCTCCCAACATTTTACCTCAAGGGTAATGTCAATAATAGTTCATGAAAACTCACATCCAATTAGCCATATGTACCAGGATCTTTCCTACATATTGTGCTTTCCAAAAGATAAAATGTAAAAAGGAAGGGTGAAGATCACCATGACTCTTATGTAAGGTAAGAGATAAAAGTAAAAGATAGGCCCTTCGCAGAGGGAAGCAGAGGTTGTCATGCGCTTTTATGGTTGGATGCACAAAATCTTAATGCGAAAGAACGTCACTTTATATTGCCACTTGTGATATGGACCTTTATTATGCAGTCTGTCGCTTTTATTTCTTCCATATCACATGATCGTATAAAGCTTATTTTCTCCCATAGTAATAAGTCATGCATATTTAAAGAGCAATTTTTATTGCTTGCACCTATGACAACTTACTTGGGGGATCTTACTTAATCCATAGGTAGGTATGGTGGACTCTCATGGGAAAGCTGGTTTAAGGGTGTTTGGAAGCACAAGTAGTATCTCTACTTGGTGCAAAGAATTTGGCTAGCATAAGGGGGAAAGGCAAGCTCAACCATGTTGGATGATCCATGACAATATAATTTATCTCAGATGTAAGGAAACATAACCCATTACGTTGTCTTCCTTGTCCAACGTCAACTCTTTAGCATGTCATATTGTAATGAGTGCTCACAATCATAAAAGATGTCCAAGATAGTGTATCTATATGTGAAGACCTCTCTTTCTTTATTACTTCCTATTAATTGCAACGATGACCAAATTATGTTTGTCAACTCTCAACAACTTTTATTCATCATACTCTTTATATGTGAGCTCATTACTCTCCATAAGATCCATATGATCTCTTTGTTTCTTTTTATTCTTTGTCTTTTCTTTTATTCACTTAAGATCATGGCAAAATAATCAAGCCCTTGACTCAACACCAATCTTTATTATATATAGCTCACGGACTCGATTACATAGAAGGATCATAAAGCAAAACTCACAACTAGATCATACTAAAAAGCTTTTATTCTACTAGCTCAAGATATTATCAAAAGGATCAAACTAAGAAAAACGGTAAAGATAGAAGTGATGGTGATACGATACCGGGGCACTTCCCCAAGCTTGGCAGTTGCCAAGGGGAGTGCCCATACCCATGTGATTATGTCTCCTTTGTTGGTGAAGAAGTTGATGGTTTTGTTGATGGCGTAGGCTTGTCGTCCTTCTTCCAAGGCATAGGCTCACCATCATAGAAGGATGATCGAGTCTCCTGAAACCTCAAATCTGCAGCCAAACTCAACCTCTTGAATCTATATTCATACTCACAGTTTTGATTTTGTAGGTCATAGATCTGGGCTTGGAGGTGCTCGATTTTCTCATGAAGCTTGAAGATGGCCTCCCCAATGTCCTTGACGTCCAGCTTGTGGTTGTTGGTGAACTCTGTGATCATAATGTGATTGGAATCGAGTCCACGCTCCACCATCTCCTGACACTTGAAAACTTCTTGCTCCAATGCCTCGAGCCTTGCCTCCGTGCTTCCGGTCTTCCGTGGTCCCTCAACATCGCGGATGTGCAACAACGCCTCACGCATCTCAATGGTTTGAGGGTGTTGCAGCACTTCCGCGAGGTAGGGGTTGATGACCTTGTCGAATAACTGGTCCTTGGGGCACTTGAAGACGACATGATGACCTAGATCTGTCAAAAAAAAACAGCTCGAAACAAAGACAGGAGATTTTTGCGTGATACGGTGGTCAAAACCTTCGGGAGGTTATATAATGAATTTTTACCGACCAAAATACGTGTCGTGTAAGAAAACGGAGTCCGGAGAGCACACGAGGTGCCCACGAGGTAGGGGGGCACGCCCAGGGGGGTAGGGCGCGCCCTCCACCCTCGTGGAGGCCTCGTGTCCTTCCCGGACTGCTTCTTATTTTTCTATTTTTCTAAATATTCCAAAACGGAGAAATATTGCCATTAGAACTGTTTTGGAGTCGGTTTACTTACCGTACCACATACCTATTACTTTTCGGAGTCTGAAACGTTCCGGAAAGAGTCCCTTATGTATTCCTCCGGGGTTACGGTTTCAATAACATTGGTTTCAACATTTATAGGATTACCTGAGATATAATGTTTAATTCTTTGACTGTTCACCACCTTCGGATTTGTGCCTTCGAAGTTGTTGATTTCTATGGCACCGGAACGATAGACCTCCTCGATAATGTAAGGACCTTCCCGTTTAGAGAGAAGTTTTCCTGCAAAAAATCCTAAACGAGAGTTGTATAGCAATACATAGTCACCTACATTAAACTCATGCCATCTTTTAACTTTTTCTTTAAATAATTTGGCATTCTCATAGGCTTGGGTTCTCCATTCATCAAGTGAGCTAATGTCAAATAACCTCTTCTCACCCGCAAGTTTGAAATCATAATTGAGCTCTTTAATAGCCCAATAATCCTTATGTTCTAGTTCGAGAGGTAAGTGACATGCTTTTCCATAAACCATTTTATACGGAGACATACCCATAGGATTTTTATATGCAGTTCTATAGGCCCATAATGCATCATCAAGTTTCTTGGACAAATTTTTTCTAGATCTATTGACAGTCTTCTGCAGAATTAATTTGAGTTCTCTATTGCTCAATTCTACTTGACCACTAGATTGAGGGTGATAAGGAGATGCAATTCTATGATTACAATCATATTGAGCAAGCATTTTACGGAAAGCACCATGAATAAAATGTGAACCACCATCAGTCATTAAATATCTAGGGACTCCAAACCTTGGAAAAATAACTTCTTTAAGCATCTTAATAGAGGTGTTATGATCAACACTACTAGTTGGAATAGCTTCTACCCACTTAGTAACGTAATCAACAGCAACTAAAATATGTGTATAACCATTAGAGGCAGGAAAAGGTCCCATATAATCAAAGCCCCAAACATCAAATGGTTCAATAACAAGTGAATAGTACATAGGCATTTCTTGACGTCTACTAATATTACCAATTCTTTGACATTCATCACAAGATACAACAAACTTACGGGCATCCTTGAAGAGAGTAGGCCAATAAAAACCGGATTGCAATACCTTATGTGCAGTTCTATCTCCAGCATGGTGTCCTCCATAAGCCTCGGAGTGACACTTGCGTAGGATCTGTTCCTGTTCATGCTCATGTACACAACGTCTAATAAAACCATCTACTCCTTCTTTATAAAGATGTGGGTCATCCCAAAAGTAATGTCTCAAATCATAGAAGAACTTTTTATTTTGTTGGTATGTGAAACTAGGTGGTATAAATTTAGCAACAATGTAATTAGCATAATCAGCATACCATGGAACAGTATGAGAAGCATTTATGACATTTAATTGTTCATCAGGAAATCTATCATCAATAGGTAGTGGGTCATTAAGAACATTTTCTAACCTAGACAAGTTGTCTGCAACGGGGTTCTCAGCTCCTTTTCTATCAACAATATGCAAATCAAATTCTTGTAGCAAGAGAACCCATCTAATAAGTCTAGGTTTAGCATCTTTCTTTTCCATAAGATATTTAATAGCAGCATGATCAATGTGAATAGTTACTTTAGAATCAACAATATAAGGTCTGAACTTATCACAAGCAAATACAACTGCTAAGAATTCTTTTTCAGTAGTAGCATAATTTCTCTGAGCATTGTCTAGAGTTTTACTAGCATATTGAATAACATTTAATTTCTTATCAACTCTTTACCCTAGAACAACACCTACAGCATAATCACTAGCATCACACATAATTTCAAAGGGTAAATTCCAATTAGGTGGATGAACAATCGGTGCAGAGATCAATGCTTTCTTAAGTATTTCAAATGCTTCTACACAATCATCATCAAAAACAAATGGTATGTCTTTTTGTAATAAATTAGTCAGAGGCCGAGAAATTTCTGAGAAGCCCTTAATGAACCTCCTATAAAAACCGGCATGACCAAGGAAACTTCTTATACCTTTGATGTCCTTGGGACATGGCATCTTTTCAATAGCATCAACCTTGCTTTATCAACCTCAATAACTCTTTCAGAAACTTTATGCCCCAAGACAATACCTTCATTAACCATAAAGTGGCACTTTTCCCAATTCAAGACAAGAATAGTTTCTTCACATCTCTGCAAAACTCGGTCAAGGTTAATTTGTGAAATAGTATCTCTATTGGCAAGTTTAATTGTGACATCAATATCTTCTATCTCAGCAGGTGCAATATCATGCATAATTTCTTTGTATAAGTCATGAGGTATAACACTAGCACTGGCACCCATATCATATAAGCCATGATAACAATGATCTCCTATTTTAATAGAAATAACAGGCATGCCTACCAAAGATCTAGGTTTATCTTTAGCACAAGGTTTAGCAATTCTAGCAGTCTCATCACGGAAATGAATAACATGCCCATCAATATTATCAGACAAGAGATCTTTAACAATAGCAATATTAGGTTCAACTTTAATTTGCTCAGGAGGTGTATAGGTTCTAATATTACTTTTACGAACTACAGTTGAAGCTTTAGAATGATATTTTATCCTAACAGGAAAAGGTGGTTTCTCAACATAAGTAGTAGGAACAATAGGATCATTATAAGTGATAGTCTTTTCTTCAACTTTAATAGGTGAAGCTACTTTTACTTCTATGGGAGGATGATATTTAAACCACTTTTCCTTAGGGAGATCGATATGAGCAGCAAAAGATTCACAGAAAGAGGCTACTATCTCAGAGTCAAGTCCATATTTAGTGCTAAATTTACGGAAAACATCGGTATCCATAAAAGATTTAACACAATCAAACTTAGGTGTCATACCTAAATCCTTACCTTCGTTGAGGTCCCAATCTTCAGAGTTGCGTTTAATTCTTTCCAATAAATCCCATTTGAATTCAATAGTCTTCATCATAAAAGAGCCAGCACAAGAAGTATTGAGCATGGTGCGATTGTTATGAGAAAGCCGAGCATATAAATTTTGAATAATCATTTCTCTTGAGAGCTCATGATTGGGGCATGAATATAACATTGATTTAAGCCTCCCCAAAGCTTGAGCGATGCTTTCTCTTTCGCGAAGCCAGAAATTATATATATAATTGCGATCACGATGAACAAGATGCATAGGATAAAACTTCTAATGAAATTCCAATTTCAATTGTTTGTAGTTCCATGACCCCGTTACATCACATAGCCTATACCATGTCAATGCATCTCCCTTCAAAGATAAAGGAAGACCTTCTTATTAATAACATCTCCGGGTACACCTGCAAGCTTAAATAATCCACAAACTTCATCCACATATATTAGGTGCTCATCGGGATGATTTGTTCCATCTCCTGCAAAAGGATTAGCTAGCAGTTTTTCTAACATACCCGAAGGAATTTCAAAGCAGACATTTTCATTTTCATTTTCAGTAGGTGCAGTAGGTTGAGGAGCAACTCTTTGCTCTACTGGTCGGGGTGAAGATACCCTGAACAAGCCCCTCAGAGGATTACTTTCCATAGTAGCAAGTGATAGTAAATTTCAGCACACTATATACATTTTTCCTTACCAAATTCCACCTACCAAAGGCGCTTCACTCCCCGGCAACGGCGCCAGAGTCTTGATGACCCACAAGTATAGGGGATCTATCGTAGTACTTTCGATAAGTAAGAGTGTCGAACCCAACGCGGAGCAGAAGGAAATGATAAGCGGTTTTCAGCAAGGTATTCTCTGCAAGCACTGAAATAATAGGTAGCAGATAGTTTTCTGATAAGATAATTGGTAACGAGCAACAAGTAACAAAAGTAAATAAAGTGCAGCAAGGTGGCCCAATCCTTTTTGTAGCAAAGGACAAGCCTGGACCAAACTCTTATATAGAGAAAAACGCTCCCGAGGACACATGGGAATATCGTCAAGCTAGTTTTCATCACGTTCATAAGATTCGCGTTCAGTACTTTGATAATCTGGTATGTGGGTGGACCGGTGCTTGGGTACTGTCCTTACTTGGACAAGCATCCCACTTATGATTAACCTCTATTGCAAGCATCCGCAACTACAACAAAAGTATTAAGGTAAACCTAACCATAGCATGAAACATATGGATCCAAATCAGCCCCGTACAAAGCAACGCATAAACTAGGGTTTAAGCTTCTGTCACTCTAGCAACCCATCATCTACTTATTACTCCCCAATGCCTTCCTCTAGGCCCAAATAATGGTGAAGTGTCATGTAGTCGACGTTCACATGACACCACTAGAGGGATGACAACATACATCTCATCAAAATATCGAACGAAGACCAAATTCACATGACTAACTAATAGCAAGACTTCTCCCATGTCCTCAGGAACAAACGTAACTACTCACAAAGCATATTCATGTTCATAATCAGAGGGGTATTAATATGCATATAGGATCTGAAATATGGTCTTCCACCAAATAAACCAACTAGCATCAACTACAAGGAGTAATTAACACTACTAGCAACCCACATGTACCAATCCCAGACTTGGAGACAAGAATTAGATCCAAGAGATGAACTAGGGTTTTGAGAGGAGATGGTGCTGGTGAAGATGTTGATGGAGATTGACCCCCCTCCCGATGAGAGGATCGTTGGTGATGACGATGGCGATGATTTCCCCCTCCCGGAGGGAAGTTTCCCCGGCAGAACAGCTCCGCCAGAGCCCTAGATTGGTTCCACCAAGGTTCCGCCTCGTGGCGGCGGCGTCTCGTCCGGAAAGATGGCTTATAATTTTTTCCTCATCGAAAGGCTCCATATAGCAGAAGATGGGCATCAGAGGGCCACCAGGGGGGCCACGAGGTAGGGGGCGCGCCCAGGTGGTAGGGCGCGCCCCCACCCTCGTGGGCAGGGTGTGGCCCCCTGGTGAACTTCTTGCGCTCAGTATTTTTTATATATTCTGAAAATGACTTCCGTGAAGTTTCAGGACTTTTGGAGCTGTGCAGAATAGGTCTCTGATATTTGCTCCTTTTCCTGCCCAGAATCCCAGCTGCCGGCATTCTCCCTCTTTATGTAAACCTTGTAAAATAAGAGAGAATTGGCATAAGTATTGTGACATAATGTGTAATAACATCCCATAATGCTATAAATATCGATATAAAAGCATGATGCAAAATGGACGTATCAAAGACAAAGGCCACTGCTGGACGAGGCTCTCGACCAAGTCCTCACAAGAAGTAGGTCGCCTTTCAAGTACCGTCCGAAGATGACGAAGCTGATGATGAAGAACTCACCGAAATCATCAGAGATAGGCAACACAGGGCCGCTAGAGCCAAAGGCAGCAATGTGTCATTGATGCTGGATCCGAAGTTGATCCTAGACTTAATTGACTTATGGCACAAGGACCCCAACACACCTCTGCCTGAGCTGAACCTCACTCCTGGTCAAAGTCATATGCTGACTCACTTCATTGATGAAGAAAAATGGAAATTTGAACAGGGAAGGAGGGTGAAGAAAGCACAGTGCAAGAAAGAGCACTTTCCGAAGCAAAACGTTATGAAGCTTTCACCTGAAGAACTTGTTGCTCTTCAATCTGAAATCAAGAAACTGAGTGATGAATTTGATCGCTACTATGCTGACTGGCTTGGAGCCAAAGTCAGATTTGTAAAGATAACTGAACAGTTCACTTCCAATGTTGCAGCCCCAACGCAACAAGAAAATGCTCAAGCTAAAGCATCTACTCAGCCTACTGAAGAAAATGTCAGCACCGCTGATGATACTCACGCTACTGAAGAACATGGTAGTACCAGGGCTGATGACTGCATTCCGGCCGCTGAAGAAATTGCCAGGGCAACCACTAGTGTTGCGCCTGAAGAAAATGAAGAAGTCAGGGCAACTGCATCAATTGTGCCTGAAGATCTTGAACCAAATTCCTTTGCTCCTCCTGCGCCTACACCAACTCCGATCCTTCCATCTGCATCAGATGTGAAGAAGACCAAGGCTGCAGAGCATGCAGCTGTGAAGAAAAGGAAGGCATCAACTGCATTAGATTCTTCAGCTCCGAAGAAGATGAAGCCGCTGACCAGCTCGTTTGAAAATCCAATTGATGTTGTTCCTGTCTCATCCATGCCATCAAAGGACCTTGTACCTTTTGATGAAGAATACGTGATCCCAAGCGGATCTAATGAAGACATTCCTTCTGCTGCTTCTTCAGAGAAGTTGGATAAAGAAATTGAAGTGAATGCAATCCCTTCAACCCCAATAGTCTCATCGCACATGCCTCAGTTTACTGCTGAAGAGGCCGGCATTGAAGAAATGAATGAAGAAGAAGATGTGGACATTGGATGCACAACTCTAGTGTTGAACAATGACTTTTGGGAAAGTCAGCACCCCAATTCTCCTCGGTTCACACCCCTTGAACAAATTCCTCAGTCCCCTATAACCACTGAAGTTTAAATGGGATCTTAAGAACCTCATGCCACACCGTATGTCCATGAAGAGATTCCAGCCACTAGTGCTGAAGAAAATGTAAATGAAGAATTGAAGTCCCAGGCTACCACTGAAGAAGAACCTGAAATTCCTTAGCCTGCGGAACCTGAGATCGAGATCCCTGAGGTTGTGATGCAATTGACCAATACCCCTCAACCCAAGCCAAAGGATCCCTTCTCGAAGAAGCGGAAATTCAAGGCTGATGACTTCTTCGGTGAGCATGTATTCTTCATGGACTACAATCCTTATGACTTTGCTCATCTTAGGAGGAAGCGCTTCTGGACTACCAGCCAGGCCAATTTCTATTCTTCACTGCTCTTCAACAAGGATAAAGTCTCCTACCACGAGCATATTCCTCACGTGGACATGGAATCACTGCCTTGCTTCTCTCCTGTCCTCAGTGTTCTTCATGACGCAGGCCTCCTCAACTTTTGCTCTGACATTGTTGATTGGAATGAAGAGCTTATTCTTCAGTTCTACACTACACTGCACATCACAGGTGATGCTGATGATATCAACACTTGGGTATTGAACTGGATGACCGATAACACTCATTATAAGGCACCGGCCTCTGAATTACTTCACACCCTGCCCATCAGTCCACCCCTTGAAGGAGCTCGTTGTCTGTACCAGGAGCCTAAACTCACTGCCCATTACATGCAAGTGCTAATGAAGCCCCTGAAGCCTGGTCTAGCCCCAAGGACCAAATTCCTCGTGAAGGAATTGCTATATGTGCTCAGAACAGTCTATCGCATTCTGATGAGGACAATGAGTCCTATCAAAGACCACAACTCATTTGATGAGGAAATTGTTGGCATCATAAAGAATCTGCTATTCAGCATCATACATGGCATTCCTGTCAATTATCATGATTTCTTCATGAGGACTCTGGCCAATGTCGCACTCTCTCCGTTTGAGTTGAAGCCTTACGCTCCCTGGATTATGAAATTCCTCAGAACAAGGTCTTCACTCAACTACAAGGCTGATTTTCAGAATCACCTCAGCTACCTGCCCCCAATTGAAGTCCTCAAGCAGACATATTCCTCAGCTGATGAAAAGGGCAAGGCACCTGCTGTCATTGATGAAGGCATTCGTCCATTGGATGGTCAGTTTCGCAAAGCTGCATCTTATTCCACCAATGACGACTCTACCACTCATGATTCTGCTGCAAATGCATCCAAGCCAAATCCTCAAGCCACAGCTCCCAGGGTGAACACTGACCGTGAGCTGCTTCTTAGTCTTCACCAGAAGGTGGATCGAAACCATAAATGGGTTAAGCGTCAGTTTGGTTCTCTTCTTCAAAACATGACTGCTACACATAATGCAGTGAAGAAAAACCATTACTACCTTCATGAAGTTTTCGGTCGCACCTGGGCTATCTTATCTCATTTGTATGGTGAAGAATATCTAAAGCAAATGGGTCTCAAGGAGGACTTTGACTGGTCTGCACCTCCAGCAAAGAAATTCAAGAAGGTCAAAGTTCCTTCCTTGGTGGCCAGCTCATATTCTTCATCCCACGACACCAACGAGCATGAAGACTTGGACGACACTGCGGCAGGCCCTACAACAACAAACGACCCCAACAACGTTGGCGCTCCTATCAACTTGATATTCTTCAGGGGTGTTAGTCCTCATTTTTTCGATCCTTTTGGCCATTCGATGAAAAAGGGGGAGAAATTTGAGTTTGTCTTCAAGCGGGTCAATCTATATGGGTGTTTTTTTTCTAAGTTACAACTCTCGTTCTTTTGAAGACATTGCTGGATCGAGTTGTAAACTTAAACTCTATGGTGGTCTGATACTTTTGCTGAGTCTTTCTGCATGCTTATTCCTCATTAATGTTAATGCACGCATGCTGAATTACATCAGTCACCATATTTCATCATGCATTTCAAATTCTTCATATTATATGTTAAATGCGTGTATGAATTACAAGATATAGGGGAGATCTCCATGATTCTACTCTTCAAAGTGTGCATTGCTTCAAAATCAAATTCCTCACTATGCACATCTTCAGGGGGAGTTCTTCTATATCTTGCAATCATATTCCTCAATTTCAGTATTTACACATCATATGTTTATCCCCGTTGAAAACTTAACCTATATTGTCATCAATCACCAAAAAGGGGGAGACTGTAAGTGCATCTAGTGCCCCTTAGTGATTTTGGTGTATTGAAGACTTATAGGTTAAGGGACTGATGCGTTTGTAAGTGTACACAGGTCTACAAGTGTATGAGGAGTTTGATATTTACAGAAAAATTCGACCCCTAAAAATGAAGTTCTTCGACTGAGGACTTTGGATTTCTGAAGACTTTGAAAGTGAAGAAATTGGTGTGATCCTGAAGACTTGGTATTCATTAGAGGAACATGAAGCATGAAGACCTTGTTTTCGTAGTTTCATTTTCTCTTTCTTGAGTCATAGGAAACATCGTACTATTAAAGGGGGTCGAGGAAATACTAAGGAAAAATTTCCAAGTGATGCTCAACTCAAATCCTATATCTACCAATCCCTTTCGAGTGAAGCCATTGGAAATCTCATACAGCTCAGTCAATTTCTTCAGTGACAGAGACGAAGTTCTTCTGGTCTTTGAGGAATTTGTTCTGGCTGAGGAGTTAGGAATTCGCCAGTGCGGATTGCCTACACAGTGAGGATCATGATAGCCTTGAGGAATTTGATACTCAAAATTCCGACCGTTGCTGTGCTATGCGCCAGCTGTCCCAAAATATCTACCCACCTAACGGTCATATCATTGAAGGGCATTTATGTCTTATCATGTCGGGCTGCTCCCTAGGCTATAAATAGCCGCCCCCCACAACCACTAGCTGGTTGGCTGCTCCGAGAGAAACTGACACTTGTCATTTGAGAGCATCCCATCCTCCGAGGACTTTGAGTGAAAATCATCAAGTGAGTAAAACCCAAACCCAAACACCTAAAAACCCAAAGTGATTGAGCATTACTGAAGAGATTGATCCTGCGTGGATTCGACGCTTGTTACCTTTGAAAACTATGCATCTTTCAGATGGTTAGGCGTCATGGTCTAGAGCATCCAAGAGGAAATTGTGGATCGCCGAGTGACCGAGTCTGTGAAGGTTTGGAAGTCACCTGAAGACTTACCACGAGTGATTGGGCGAGGTCTGTGTGACCTTAGCTCAAGGGGAATATGGTGAGGACTAAGTGTCCTGAGCTGCGTGTTCAGGACTGGGTGTCCGGGACTATGTGTCCTCAGGTTTAAATACCTAGCCGCCCTAACCAGACGTACAACTGTCACAACAGTTGGAACTGGTCTACCAAATCATTGTCTTCACCGAGCTAACTTGTTCCATTTCCTCAACCCTTCCATTTCCTCATTTCTGTGTTGTGTGCTTGTTCATATCTGTTTGAAGACTTTGACTGAAGACTTTCTCTATTTCCTCAGCTCAATTTCTTCAGTCTGTTTGTCTTCATCCTGTGTTATCCTGTGTTTACGCTTTCTGTACTCTGTGCTTGTTTTCATTTCATCATGAAGACCATGCTCATGTTCTGTTATGTTTACTTCTGAGTACTTATTCCGCTGCAAGTAGTTCTTCACTCAGGAATTTCCTCACCCTGAAATTCCTCAGTGAAGAATTCATAAAAATCGCCTATTCACCCCCCTCTAGTCGATATAACGCACTTTCACTAAGTGGTCTTTACCATGCCCCTCTGAGACATGCCATATTAGTAGCAAGGGGCGTAAACCCACGCTACTACTATCTTAGTAGTAGCGCGGGTTTATACCCCTCGCTACTACTAAGTACAAAGTAGGTGAAGTCCCCATATCCTCGACCGAATCCCTCCTCTCTCCCTCACTCTCCCCCTCTCTCCATAGGCTCTCCCATGGTGCTCCTGCCCAAGCACACCTCCTCCTCCATGGCGCCCAACGAGTCCACCTCCTTGCATCGCTGGTGTCCAGGAGCTCGCCCATCTTCTCCCTCGCCTCTATTCCACCACGACGGAGCACCTCATCACCGGCGACCATCCCCGATGCGCCCTCTGTTACCTTCCTTTCTCCCTTGTTTCTCTTTTTCCCTCTCCCTCTCCCTTCGGTTTTACTCACCTCCCATGCCCATGCATGCGCAGGTCGTCAACATGGCCAACCAGGAGCTCTATGCCTTGGCCGCCAAGAGGATCCTCACATCATCGTCTTTCTCTGCACTGGATCTGGTCCCTCTCCAACAGCGATCACCGAATCTGGTTGATACGTCTCCGTCGTATCTATAATTTTTTATTGTTCCATGCCAATATTCTACAACTTTCATATACCTTTGGCAACTTTTTATAATATTTTTGGGACTAACATATTGATCCAGTGCCCAGTGCCAGTTCCTATTTGTTGCATGTTTTTTGTTTCGCAGTAAATCCATATCAAACGGAGTCCAAACGGGATAAAAAATGACGGAGATTTTTTTTGGAATATATTTGATTTTTGGGAAGAAAAATCCACACGAGAAGATGCCTGAGGGGGCCATGAGGCAGGGGGCGCGCCCCAGGGGGCAGGCGCACCCCTGACCCTCATGGCCACCCCGTAAAGCGGTTGATGCCCTTCTTTCGCCGCAAGAAAGCTAATATCCGGATAGAGATCGTGTTAAAATTTCAGCCCAATCGGAGTTACGGATCTCCGGGAATATAAGAAATGGTCAAAGGAAAGAATCTGAGAACGCAGAAACAGAGAGAGACAGAGAGACAGATCCAATCTCGGAGGTGCTCTCGCCCCTCCCATGCCATGGAGACCAAGGACCATAGGGGAAACCCTTCTCCCATCTAGGGAGGAGGTCAAGGAAGAAGAAGAAGGGGGCTCTCTCCCCCTCTCTTTCGATGGCGCCGGAACACCGCCGGGGCCATCATCATCACCGCAATCTTCACCAACAACTTCACCGCCATCATCACCAACTCTTCCCCCCTCTATGCAGCGGTGTAACCCCTCTTTTACCCGCTGTAATCTCTACTTAAACATGGTGCTCAACGCTATATATTATTTCCCAATGATGTATGGCTATCCTATGATGTTTGAGTAGATTCGTTTTGTCCTATGGGTTATTTGATGATCATGATTGGTTTGAGTTGCATGTTTTATTATTGGTGTTGTCCTATGGTGCTCTCCATGTCGCTCAAGCATGAGGGATTCCCGCTGTAGGGTTTGCAATATGTTCATGATTTTCTTATGGTGGGTGGCGTGAGTGACAGAAGCACATACCTGAGTAAGTAGGTTGTTTGCGTATGGGATAAAGAGGACTTGATATTTTAATGCTATGGTTGGGATTTACCTTAATGATGTTTAGTAGTTGCGGATGCTTGCTAGAGTTCCAATCATAAGTGCATATGATCCAAGTAGAGAAAGTATGTTAGCTTATGCCTCTCCCATAAATAAAATTACAATAATGATTACCGGTCTAGTTATCGATTGCCTAGGGACAAATAACTTTCTCGTAACAAAAAACTCTTTACTAAAACTAACTTAGTTGTGTCTTTATCTAAACAGCCCCTGCTTTTTATTTACATGCTCTTTATTACCTTGCAAACCTATCCAACAACACCTACAAAATACTTCTAGTTTCATACTTGGTTTAGGTAAAGCGAACGTCAAGCATGCGTAGAGTTGTATCGGTGGTCGATAGAACTTGAGGGAATATTTATTCTACCTTTAGCTCCTCGTTGGGTTCGACACTCTTACTTATCGAAAACTGTTGCGATCCCCTATACTTGTGGGTTATCACTGGTCTCCGCTGCCCGTCCGCACCTCCGGTGACCCCTATCGTCGCTGGATCGAACCATTGACAGCACGCACAGGGTCGAGTTTTTTTTTGGTTTTTCAAATTAATAGTAGTAGCGCGGGTTGCACACACGCTACTACTAACACACATACTTGTAGCGCGGGATACACCACACTACTACTACCAGTTAGTTGTAGCACCGTAGTAGTAGCGCGGGTACTCGCGCTAATACTAGTTGTTTAACCCACGCTACTACTAGGCTTTTTGCTTGTGGTGTGAGGATGATGGGGGGAGGGGCATCAGCACCATGAGGCCGAGGGGGGCGGCGCGGCGAGCGGCGCCTTCTTCTTCTCGACAAAGTCATGCTGTCTGTCACCTTTGGCTGGCGACCAACAGTTAGGTTTGTCGGTCGTCTGGGCCAACCACGGTCGCATGGTCGCGGTAGCACGAGCGGCGACCGACGCCGATGTCGAAGAACTCTTGAGTCTCGACGATGTTCTTGCCTTGGCACCGCCGTTTTGGTGCTTGCGGCGCCGAATGGACGACCGTCGGTGGGTCTCCAGCACCAGATAGCCAGGGGTGAGGGGGTTCTGGGGCTTTCCATTCCGGCGGTCATTGGGGCAGCGGTGCAAGCGGAAGCGTAGTCGAGGATTGGGTGGGAAGGTTGTGGTCGAGCGAGAAGACGTGCCACACGTCCCTATTTTTGTTGGGAAAGCCCACTCTAGAGCAAACTTGGGTTAATGGGGGTGGGGGGTTTAAAAAAACTAAATATGAGAGATTATACTTTTTGAAGGGGTGGCTACATACTATTGTACTACTTAATTTGTCAAATAAAAAATTCTCTTAAATATGACTTTTGGGCTAAAGATGCTCTCAAGCACGTCAAGGTTCTCGTAAAAAAGTGGATCGGCCCCCGGGTCGCTCACCGCGCGTGTGACATGGGCGGTGACGCTGCCGCCCCACTTTCAGCCCCCTCTGCCCCTTTTTCTGCCGTCACCGACCGGAACCGCATGGGCAAAGCCCCCGCTGTGGTCGGTGGCGACGGGCCCTCGCGTTGCCGGGTCGGCTCCGTCGTTGCTCTTCGGTAGGCTGGCACGGCACCGATGGCGTGGAACATGGAGGCAGATTAGGGTGACTCTGGCGGCGCTGATCGACAGCAGGCTGATTGCCGTGGCTTTGGCGACGCGGATCGGTGCAAGGCAGAGCAATGCGTCCTACGATGTGGGTCAGCCTTCAAGCGTTCCGGGGGTTGGGATCTTTCCACTCGTTCTAGCCCTATCTAGATGGTGGTTCATCCCCCCGTGGTGCTCGTTTTGGTGGTGCCGACCGCCGTGGGAGCCATGGTGACAGGCTCTGTTGATCCGGTTTGGGTCAGCATGCGTCTGATGGGTCTGGCTCGCTTTGGCCATAGTCAAGATGTCTGAAGGTGGTGATCTGGTGCACGCGATGTTGGACGGAGGTTCGTCAAGCAGATCTTGGTGAAAACCCCACTCTCGGCTAGTTGGCGAGGCCGGCGATGGCGGTGTTCTTCTATGTCATCCCCTTCTTGAATGCATCGCCGTGGAGAAGCTCCAGACCTCGCTACCTTCGGGGAACCCTAAATCAGTCGATCGGATGATAGAGGTGCTCTTGTGTCGTTACCCCGTTGGGTGTGTCAATCTTGGAGGTGTGCATTGGCTCGATGGACCAGTGGGCGGTTTCAGTGGTCGAGCGGCGTTTCAGGTGACGCATCGACGGTGTGGAGTCTCGGCGCTGTGGTGCAACAGGATCTCGGCCACGAATGTGTGATGATGCATGGATGTGCGTAGGGAGGCGGTGTTGTCTGGCATTGTGGTGGTGTCGACGGCAGGCCTGGTAAGGTCGATGCGTCAGTACTGCTCTGAAGATGGATCGATGGAAGACGGTGGCTGTGGCCTCTGTAGCGTGTGCATACGATGACCATTGATAGTGCGCCAGATCAGTGTGTGCCCCAGACCTGACAATGCGGCTTGGTTGGGGCCTCCGACTTTAGATGTTGGGCTTTGGTTTGAGGTCTGGGTATGCGGCTTAGACAATATGCACCCCTTCATCAAGTTGATAGGAGTAGCGACGGATTGTTACCGAGATATTAGTTTCAGACTTATTGATGTATTACTTTATACGAAAGAGTGACGAAGAGAACCAGGCAATCAAGGTTGGTCTCGGATGCAATAATGGATAACCAATGGGCACCGGATATTGGACCGGATCTTCAGGCGGAAGAATTGGAGCAATTCATCAACTTATGGCCAACGATCTCTGCAACACAAATAACGGAAGGGGTTGATGACCTGGTCAAGTGGTCGTGGGAAAAAGATGGAAGATACTCGGCTCGATCGGCATATGAAGCTAGATTTGCAGCGAGGGAGACATCTGAAGCAGCTGCATTTACCTAGGATTCCAAAGCGCCTTTGAGGTGCCTCTTTTTTGCCTGGCTAGCAATCAGAAACAGGTGTTGGACGTCAGATAGATTGGCATGACGTGGGCTGCCGCATCAGGACACCTGCCCCCTATGCAATAAAGAGGACGAAACGATCAAGCACCTTATGTTAGAATGTTCCTTGGCAAAACAAGTTTGGTTTGAGATGGGGCGATTGACTGGAACAACAGCCTTCGAGCCTCGACAGGATGAGACTATGGCCCTGTTTGGTTCAGCTTTTATCGACGGATTCTGCTACCGCGCAGCAGAATCTGAACCAAAGGGCGAACTCAGCAGAATACGATTCCAGAAATCCGCTGCCAAAATCTGAACCAAAAGCGGAAGCAGCCCAGGACGTGCTTTCCAAAATCTGATTCCGCTGCGGGCCAAAATCTGAAAAAGCTGTATCAGCTGGTTTGCCAAATGACCTACATCTTTTTCACATCAGATTTTTCACAGCTGTTTTACCACAACAGATTTTTCACAGCTGTTTTTAGAAATCCACAGCCAAACCAAACAGGGCATAGAGACGTGGTGCTCAAGACAGGAGGCGTGTGCGGCAAGACCAAAAGCAAGGAAAGCCCAATGTCTGCTTGAGATGTGGCTCATATGGAAGCATCAAAATGATGTTGTTTTCAGCGCTGCCACACCTTCGGCTACACAACTCATTGGTAAAATGAAGGAAGAGGCCAACATATGGGACCAAGTGGGCTTATTTGGAGGACAGCCAAGAGGGGTGGAGGAAACACAAGTGGAGTGGGGTTTCGGTGAGTAGATCTCATAGGATTTTGGCTGGTGTGGGTTGTAAATTCACATGTAAATACACAATGCAAATATGACTTTGGGAGCTTCCCCCCCCCCCCCCCCCCCCCCCCCCCCCCCCTCTTCCTTTCTATAATGAATGATACGCATGCTTGTGTGTATTCAAGAAAAAATAAGATTTTGATGAATGATTAATAAAATGGTTGCGTACATCCTCCTAATGCAGACGCCGGAGTCATCCTAAAAGAAAAAAACATCAAGGTTCTGGCACAAAGAAGACCCCAAGGTCGATAACACATCTCGCCAACAGAAAATACACATGGCCTACGGTTTCGCGGCCGGGCGTGCCATCGTCATTCATTCCGTTGAGGCCTGGAGGAGACGTACGTGATGGGAGTAGACGGGGGTTCGTGGAGGCCGATGCGGAGCGCAGCCCGGCCGCTTTTGCCCCGCCACCTCTCAATCCGAAACTGACTCCACATCACGCTGCTGCGGCCCCGCACGCCACCGATGTGCACCCACGTACCATTTCCACGCATCAGATCAGATCAGATCACTGCTCATACGCCTCCGCATCCATCCATTCCAACCACGTAAGTAGGAGAGTACTCAGGTGACTGGCGAGACCAAAGGCTGACGACGCACGCAGACGCGATACGCAACAAGGTCGCACGACACACGGCCGGGGCGTGCCCGGCGGAGCGGCGACACCCGGTGGTTGCGGTGGGCTTTCACGGCGAAAAGCGTGTCCGGCCGCTGCTCGCCACATCTCGCGACCCTTTCCCGATTTTCCCTTTCCTCCACTAGCTGTGTCTAAGCGACCACCCACCTACCGGGATCGATGGCGCACGGCGGCACGGGACTCCGGTGTTTCACCAGCGACCTCGTGGACTACATTTGATTGGCCGGCCCTAGCTAGCTTGATTCTACGTGTTTTCTATAACATGGTGCGCCCGTGTGCTTTCGGGGGCGATCGTGATCGTGGATCCTCGTCTAATGATAATAATTACCATATCCTGACGGGCTGATCATGGCTTGGTAAACGAGTCGCATCATGGACTCATGGTGGAACAGGATTGGGATGAAGGAAAGCATGCAATATAAGTATATGCACGTCCGCGTCGCGAGGTAAACCAGTAACAATTGGCGTTCGCCGTATCCTCATCTTCCAAAGCGGATCTAATCGTGTTCAAAAGGCCAAAGAAAAACGGCAGTGCGTGGTCGCCGTGTGCTACTGTCCCGCCACCTTTTCTTCCGTTTTTTCAGAGAAAAGGAAGGAAGCTAGTGTGGTGTGCTGGCTTTCGCGTAGCTTGCATGCGATGCTCTCCGTGTGCCGACGACGACGAGCACACTGCATGCTGATCGCGTACTCAAACGCCCGACCTGAGCATTGCATTGGACCGACGAGTCCATCTGTCAGATGTCACCAACCTCTGAGCTGGTGCTCGTTGTAAGTTGTGACGTTGCAAGTCCCGGGAATTCTGCCTGCTGATTGCCACTTTGCCAGTGCCAACTACTGCCAGCACTCTCGACTTCTCCAGGTGAACATTTCGTTTCACAATTCCGCATAGACGGCTGGATTCACAACGATCCGGGTAACTCGCCGTGCTAGAGACAAAGTACGTCGCATCTAGACTCGTTTTGGGAGCATCATATATTCGCTTCCAATCCAACCCATGAGTGCCTGCCGAGTAAGCGCATTATATGGACACATGGGCACCTTTTGATCGAGCAGTGATGCTGCTGATCATGGCTAGTGTGGCAAGAACAAAAGGATATATACTCCAATGTTGCTGCCTTTTTGGTCCTGGAAAACATTAACCGGGCCTGCAAATCTAGATATCATTGGCGCCTTTCGCCCAAAGAGGAACTTTAGCTGCCCAAAGCTTCCGACCAAACGCTATGGCCACAGTGTTCGGAATAATGTTCTATATTTTCGGTATGAAGGAATAACGTGCAAGTAAGTAAGTATATAGTTTACTATATGTGGCAGACATTAACATCAGCAGTTATAAATGTGGTAATCATCTTTGGGAAATATAGATATAGATGTGGAAAGGAACTTTGAAAGATACAATTGCACATTTCATAGAGAGATCAGATATAATCGAGCATAAGCTTTGCGAGAGGTATATATCAAGCAAAGATGGCTGAGCTTTGAAGTAAGATAAGTTTGAACAACTCTTTCCCCTTTATTCTTGTGGTTAAACACTAAACCAAAGAAAGTAAGCAATGAGTTAAGTTACTCGAGTGGCACTTGAGTCTTTAATTTGTGGCTACAAAGCCTTCTTGCAAGCTCTCGTTCTCAGTTTGACATGGATTATGACTTAAAGTAGGTTTCCGGTAGAGTTGCTGAAGTAATATGAACTCGGTACTGGTGCACATAAATAGGCAATTACCTATTTCACCAAATCAAAATTCAGCTTCACCTTTAGGTTGTAAGGATAATATTGAGCAGTCTACATAAATGAACCCAAATAGTATCCATGCCTTGTGTTAAACTGAACAGAACCAAGCTAGAGTAATTAAATATACTTGGGAATTTAAATGATTGAACAACATTTTTCTATACGGAGAAGAAATTTGAATGAAAATTGATTGTGGTGTTGTTGCCAATCAAAATGTCATTCTAACCAAGTGAATTTCTAGTTTAGCAGTTTTGAAATTCTTCAAATCAGATAAACCCCAAATTTCATTTTTTTTCCTCGATTAATATTTGAATGATTTATTTCATTTCATATTACATTGGGTTGTGAGAGATGCACAAATATATAATTATAAACCATATCATAATATGTTGTGTTTGTTGTACAAACACATGTTATAAAACTGATGGGCATGGATATCCGTCTGGTATATGCATTGACATGATTTACTGTATATGGTAGGCATTAACATCAGCAATTATAAATTACTAAGCAACTTTGGAAAATAGAGTAAAGAAACACGGAAAGTTACAATTGCACATTTAAGAGAAAACAGATAAAATGAAACATTAGCTTTTTGAAAGGTGTATATATCAAGGAAAGATGTTTGACTTTGAAGTCAGACAAGTTTGAACAACTCTTTCCCCTTTATTCATGTGGTTACACATTAAACCAAAGAAACTGAGCAATGAGTTAACTTACTTGAGTGCCACTCGAGTCTTTGTAGCTACATAACTCTCTTACAAGCTTGCTCTTAGTTCAACATAGATTGCAACTCAAACTATGTTTCCAGTAGAGTTGCTAAAGTAATATGAACAACTCGGTACCGCGTCACATAAACAAGCAGATATCTATTTAGCCAAATCAAAATTCATCTTCACCTTTGGCGAGTTGTCGCTCAAACGTCTAGCACTAAAATATGTCTAGATACATCTATTTGAGCGACAAGTAATTCTGGACGGAAGAAGTATTTAGTAGCCTATATAATATGAACTCTAATATTAGCCCTGGCTCCAGTGGTGGTGCTAGACCTATGACTGTGTTATGTTGGTCTCTTTAAATTCTTCATAATTACATGAACTTTTGGATGAATATGATTGTTTTAACTAAGCTAGAGTACTTGAATTTACATGGGGATCAAAATGATTGAATATTTTTTTTCTATACAAACAAAAAAAGATGATGAAAAATGCTATGTGTTGTTGGTCCCAATCAACAAATTCGTAGTTGTGGTACTTTGGACGGGGCAACACTCTTTGTGCCCTATTGGTCAAGCACGAGTGACACGATACTCATCGGCCATAGGTCTAAAAGTGCATATAGTCCCCATGATGTATTTTGGTAATTGATGTTAACAGGTCTCAAAGAACTAATGATACTTCAAAGTATATTTTAGAAAAGTTCTTTTAGGTACAACATTCCAAATTAGAAGGTGGCCCCTTATAAATCTTAAATACAAGTGTTGGACAAGCCAAAGGATTCTACATTTTCATTTCAGTAATCCAAAATCAGATTGAGTCCATAGGGCATGTTGATACTATCAATTCTGGTGAATCATTTGTAGGCATTTCATATGGAGTATTAGAGAATGCGACCGAATAATTGAATTTAATTCAGAAATAATTTATTTGGAAACATTATGTTTGGATTATAATATTTATATTTAAAGTATTCTTGCATTAGAATAATTATCTTTGAATTATTGATGCATTGTGGTATTTATATTTGATTATTTTCAATAGAGAAAATATGACTTAGAAAAAAAAAGAGGAAGGGCAGATATTTGAAGGATAGTGTTGAATGGCCTCCGATCTGCCGGATGTCCACGGACATTTCAGGGCGTCCGAATAAGGAACACTATTGGAGATGCCCTAAGTTAGATTTCGCTTAAAGTACACATTAAAGCCGAATTCAAACCTATCAACGTGTGATCTAGCTTTAAATCCATGGGAGAAACCCATAAAAACATAGTGAAAGTTTACTCTAACCTTTGTAAGGGGTACCACATTACTAATGATTTTATTAGTATTGGAATTTTAAAAAAAAATGTACACAATGACAGGGCCCGTAAGAAGGTGGTGATCTACCAGGCCCATTCTATAGACAAGGGCCAAAATTAGAATGACCATCATGGGGTGTGATATGTCACACCCTGCAGATCCTATTTGACGCCCGCAGGCGTCAAAAGGACGTGGCTCCGCTGAAGCCTGCACACCCGACGCACCATTTGGGCCGGCCCACGGTCGCGATGCTTTTTCTTCTTGTTCCTGTTTCTTTCATTTCTTTTTTCTGTTTCTGTTTCTATTTCTTTTCTTTTCTTTTATGTATTTTTTATTTTTGTTTCCTTTTCATGTATTATACACAGTTCATTGCATATTTATATACAAAAATGTTCATCATATATCTAAGAAAATGTTCATTGTGTATTTTAAAATTGTTCAACATATATTCACAAGAATTTTGAATGCATATTTAAACATTATTCAGCGTATATCACAAAAATGTTCAATGTGTATTTAGATATTTGTTCAGCGTATATAACAAATGTTCAGTGTGTATTTAAAAACTGTTTAGCGTATATCTCAAAATGTGCAATGTATATTTAAAAAAAAATTCTTCATTTGAAATTTCAAAAATTTTGTTCATGTTTTCAATAACTTTTGATATTTTTAAAAGTTTGATCGAATCTCTAAAATTGTTCACGATTTTCAAACGTTATTTTTTAAGGAAAATTGTTCATTTTTTCCCAAGAAATGTTGAAAAGTTTGAAAAAAGAAACGGATCTGCCGTTGTACATAGTTGTTTTACTTATCAGGTGATGCAAATTGGTTCTTAAAGTCGGGCGCCCCAAATTTAACACTAGAACACGTCACATCTGTTCGTTTGGATGAGGTATCCACTAGCGGCAGATCGTGAGTAAGAGCTTTACTCGTGCAACAATTTTACTGATGAGTTTTTTTCACGAGCCCAGATTTTGCTAGCTCCAACTGTGCTGGCCCATTCGCGGTTCTCTTAAGCGAAGGCTCAAAAGCCCGACGCTCACGGGCGCCATACAGGGCGAACCCTATTTGACGCTCGCGTGCGTCCATCTGCTCCGCTTCCGCTGAAGCGCACGAGCGAGCAGTGCAAACGGGCCAGCCCATTTCGTGCGTTGAAGCAGGGCCAGGCAAACGGTTTTGGGAACCTTCTAGAGGGTTCCCTGGACCGATTTATTTCATGTTTTTTTCTTTTACTGGTTTTCTGTTTTCTTGTTTTCTTCTGTTTTTGTTTTATATTTATTTTATTTTTTCTTTCCTTTTCTTTTATGTTTTTGCGTTTTTATTTTCATTCTATGTTTTAAGAAATGTTCGAAATTCCAAATTTTGTTCATGATTTCAAAACTTGTCCACAATAGTAAAAAAGGTTTTTATAAAAAAATCACAATTGTTCAGCGTATATTACAAAAATGTACAATGTATATATAAAAATTGTTCAACATATATCACAAAAATGTTCAATTTCTATTTCAATATTGTTCAGCTTATATCACAAAAGTGTTCAATGTGTAGTTAAAAAATGTTCAGTGTATATTTATAAAAAATATTTTATGTATATTTAACAAAATATTCAGCGTATATCACAAAAATATTCAATGTGTATTTAAAAATTGTTCAGCATGTATCCAAAAATTTTCTTTGTCTATTTAAAAATTAAACGTTGTATATTTACAAAAATGTTCAATGGTTGAATTTTTTTTGTATTTTTTCTGGATCTGTCACGGCATTGAGTTTAAATAAAATTACGCGATCAACTAACCAGAAATGCTTAGTAATTCATCTGGTGAAGAACGGTTACTCGTGGTTGCCAGGTTTCCAGTTCGATTCCTCGGTATGGCATTTTTTGTTCTTTTCTATTTAAGTAGCCTCTCGCTACAACGCCATCGAATGGGCCGGCCCATTCAGTTCGCGCCTGCGCGGAAGCTCGTCCTTTTCACGCTAACGAGCGTCAGCTAGGGACTCCCGCCATACAGGGGGTCTCGTCACACCCGCAGCGAGCGTACCATCCGTCTCACCTCTGCACGATGTGATAGTAGGCCAGCCCGTTAGTTGCTACACCGTTCATCCATTTTGTTTGTTTCATTTTTCTTCTTCTTTTTACTTTTATTTGCATTCCAAAGAATATACATAATTAAAAATTACTTCGTGTACCATTCACAAACTGTTCAGCATGTATTCGAAAATGTTTAACATTTATTCCACACACAAAAATCAAACATGTATTTGAAATGGTGTTTATAAGACATACAGAGATGTTCAAATAATTTTTATAAATGCTTTTTACCATTCAAAAATGTTCCAAACTTATTCGAAAAATCTTTAACGTGTATTAAAATATATCCAAACATGTATTTGAAAAAATATTCATCATGTATTTGAAAAATGTTCGACTTGTATACAAAAATGTTCGATGTGTATCAGAAAATGTACAATGTGTATAAATAATAGTAGACATGTATTAAAAAAGGCAAAGGAAAATGGTTATAAAATGCTAAAAAATGTTCAAGCAAACTTTTAAAAAGTCCATACCATTAAAAATGTATTTCATCATCTATTAACAAATGTTTAACATGTATTAAAAAATGTTCAAAACATGTATTTGAAAAATGTTCAACATGTGAGCAAAAAATGTTTCATGCATATACGGAAAATGTACAATGCGTGACATGTATTAAAAAAGCAAAAAAGAAAAGGATCTTCATATAATGTACAAGATGTTCACATAATTTGGAGAAAATGCTTTGAATCATTCAATATAATGCTTCAAAAAAAATGATGAAAACCTGTAATTGAAAAAGGTGTTCAACTTGTATTAAAAAAATGTTCAGTCGTATTTGAAAAAAATATTGCAAAAATGAAAAAAAAAAAGAATGAACAGAAAAAAATCCAATGAAGCCCAAAGAAAACCATAGTGAAAAACACACAAAAAAGGCAGAAACAAAAAGAAAGTGAAAACTAAAGAAAACGGATGAAAACTATAAAATAAGACATAGTGAATAACAAAGAGAAAACAATGGAAATTAAAAAAGATATTGTAAATAAAACACACACAAAAAGAGAGAAAGAAAAAGGAACAATGAAACTCCAGGAAAAGTGATGAAAATAGTAAAGTACAACAAGAAAAATGAAAACTGTAAAGATAAACACGGAAAATGAAAGAAAGAAAGGAAAAATAATGAAACCAGAAGAAAGATGTTGAAAATTGTCAAAACCATAGGAAACGAAGGAAATAAAAACAAATAAAAACCGAAAGAAAATGATGAATACATTAAACAAAACATACAAAACAATGAAAGAAAAAAATCAATGAGAACAAAAAAACACATGAAAATATAGAATTAAAAAACAATGAAAACCGATTAAAATCGGGGAAAATAAAACAAAAAAGAAAGGAAAATACTAATGGCAACGAAAGAAAACTAAATAAAACAAAAAATTGAAAACCAGTCCAGCGAGTAGACAACAAAGATGTAAACACCACCGCGCAGTGACTCACAATGACTGAACAAGTGAGTGCGACCAGTCAAGGAAGAATCAAGCCGACCCAGTAACAACTTGATGGGACAACCCGTGAGGTGAGATTATCATAGGACTCTGACTCACATTAGGCAACAAATAGGTTTTGGTGGATCATATGTATCCTTAATTATTTTCTATTTCTTAATGGGGGGGAGCCAGATGAAATGACTAAGCCCAAAATCTAGATGACTATCTACTGGACCAGGAAAAAAATGTCACATTAAACCACTGAAGTTAGGGCTGTTTGCTCGAGGCTCATAAATCCAGTGGCATGTTTTTTTCCTTTTCATGGAGGAATCTTTATTTTGGGGTGTGTCATTATAAATGAAAGTGCTAGTTATCGACTAGAGGGGGGGTGAATAAGCGATTTTTATGAAAGTCTTCAAAACATGGGAGTTTCGAAGACAAACGATAGAAATGAACCTATAACCATGCAGCAGAAGGTAGACTACACTAGACAAGCCATAGTCAAGTATTCAATGAAGTGAGAGCACGAAGACGAATAGCAGCTAGGCCGTACGGATCAGAATGGAAGATAGTATGAAACCAATCAGAACTAACAGTCACATGGTGAAGACAAATGGACAATGCAAACAGGCAATGACTTCACAAGGACCAACTGTAAATAAAGAGATGGGAAGGATAGAACCAGTTGCTTGTTGAAAACAATGATTTGTTGGACCAGTTCCAGTTGATGTGACAACTGTACGTCTGGTTAGGGAGACTGGGATTTAACTCAGAAGACCATGTCTTCACCTTATTCCCCTCGAGCTAAGGACACCCAGTCCTCGCTCAATCACTCTGATAAGTCTTCAAGGTAGACTTCCAAACCTTCACACACTTCGTTCACCGGCGATCCACAATGACTCTTGGATGCTCAGATCGCGACGCCTAACCGGCAGGAGGATTCACAGTTCTCAAGTGTAACAAGTTTTCAGATCACACAGACAGGAAGACTTCAGTGATGCCTAACACTCTTTGGCTCTGGGTGTTTAGGGCTTTGTCCCCGCAAGGATTTCTCTCTCAAAGGCTTCGAGGTGGGTTGCTCTCAAACGACAAAAGCCGTGCACTAACTCTGAGCAGCCACCAATTTATGGTGTGGGGGTGGCCTATTTATAGCCACTAGGCAACCCGACCTGATTTGTCCGAAATGACCCTGGGTCACTAAGGAACTGACACGTGTTCCAACAGTCAGATTTCAAACACACGCGGCAACTTTACTTGGGCGACAAGTAAAGCTGACTTATCCAGCTCTGGATAAGTTTTGCTCTTATTGTCTTCGCTCGAAGACATAGGATTTTGGTTAAGCATCACCACTCTGACTTTGTTCACTGGGACTCCACTTAACAGTACGGTGGTTCCTATGACTCACCAAAGAAGAAAAGGAAACAACAAAACAACTAAGTCTTCGCGCTCCATAGTCTTCACGTGATGTCTTCTCTTGTCATAGTCTTCAATGTGAATATCTTCACATACCACCTTTGCCTTCAATGTCTTCATACATTTTTAGGGGTCATCTCCGGTAGGTAAACCGAATCAATGAGGGACTACTACCTGTGTTATCCTACAATTCTCACAAACACATTAGTCCCTCAACCAGGTTTGTCGTCAATACTCCAAAACCAACTAGGGGTGGCACTAGATGCACTTACAATCTCCCCCTTTTTGGTGATTGATGACAAACTGGTTGAAGTTTTCAACGGGGATAAAAGTATGTGAAATTGTAAAGGATTTATGTATTGTCTTCGTAAGTAGTGCTACCTCTTGAGCACTGCGTTGCTTTTCCCCGAAGAGGAAGGGATGATGCAGCAAAGTAGCGTAAGTATTTCCCTCAGTTTTTGAGAACCAAGGTATCAATCCAGTAGGAGGCTACGCGCGAGTCCCTCGCACCTGCACAAAACAAATAAATCCTCGCAACCAACGCAAATAGGGGTTGTCAATCCCTATAGGGCCACTTACGAGAGTGAGATCTGATAGATATGATACGATAATATTTTTGGTATTTTTATGAAAAAGATGCAAAGTAAAATAAAGGCAAAGTAAATAGCAAAGGAAATAACTAAGTAGTAGGAGATTAATATGATAAAGATAGACCCCGGGGCCATAGGTTTCACTAGTGGCTTCTCTCGAGAGCATAAGTATTCTACGGTGGGTGAACAAATTACTATTGAGCAATTGACAGAATTAAGCATAATTATGAGAATATCTAGGTATGATCATGTATATAGGCATCATGTTCGAGACAAGTAGACCGACTCCTGCCTGCATCTACTACTATTACTCCACTCATCGACCGCTATCCAGCATGCATCTAGAGTATTAAGTTAAAAACAAAGTGATGTCTACTACACAACCTTCTTCTTGTAGACGTTGTTGGGCCTCCAAGTGCAGAGGTTTGTAGGACAGTAGCAAATTTCCCTCAAGTGGATGACCTAAGGTTTATCAATCCGTAGGAGGCGTAGGATGAAGATGTTCTCTCTCTAGCAACCCTGCAACCAAATAACAAAGAGTCCCTTGTGTCCCCAACACACCCAATACAATGGTAAATTGTATAGGTGCACTAGTTCGGCGAAGAGATAGTGAAACAGGTGGTATATGGATAGTAGATAAAGGTATTTGTAATCTGAAATAATAAAAACAGCAAGGTAACAAGTGGTAAAAGTGAGTGTAAACGGTATTGCAATTATAGAAAACAAGGCCTAGGGTTCATACTTTCACTAGTGTAAGTTCCCTCAACAATAATAGCATAATTGGATCACATAACTATCCCTCAACATGCAACAAAGAGTCACTCCAAAGTCACTAATAGCGGAGAACGAACGAAGAGATTATGGTAGGGTACGAAACCACCTCAAAGTTATTCTTTCCAATCAATCCGTTGGGCTATTCCTATAAGTGTCACAAACAGCCCTGGAGTTCGTACTAGAATAACACCTTAAGACACAAATCAACCACAACCCTAATGTCACCTAGATACTCCAATGTCACCTCAAGTATCCGTGGGTATGATTATACGATATGCATCACACAATCTCAGATTCATCTATTCAACCAACACATAGAACCTCAAAGGGTGCCCCAAAGTTTTTACCGGAGAATCACGACGAAAACGTGTGCCAACCCCTATGCATAGGTTCATGGGAGGAACCCGCAAGTTGGTCACCAAAACATACATCAAGTGAATCACGTGATATCCCATTGTCACCACAGATATCCACGGCAAGACATACACCAAGTGTTCTCAAATCTTTAAAGACTCAATCCGATAAGATAACTTCAAAGGGGAAACTCAATCCATTACAAGAGAGTAGAGGGGGAGGAGAAAATAAGATCCAACTATAATAGCAAAGCTCGCGATACATCAAGATCGTGCCAAATCAAGAACACGAGAGAGAGAGAGATCAAACACATAGCTACTGGTACATACCCTCAGCCCCGAGGGAGAACTACTCCCTCCTCGTCATGGAGAGCACCGGGATGATGAAGATGGCCACCGGAGAAGGATTGCCCCCTCCGGCAGGGTGCCGGAACGGGTCTAGATTGAGTTTCGGTGGCTACGGAGGCTTCTGGCGGCGGAACTCCCGATCTATGTTGCTCTCGGATGTTTTTAGGGTATATGGAGATATATAGGCGGAAGAAGTACGTCAGGGGGGCCACGAGGGGCCCACGAGGCAGGGGGCGCGCCCAGGGGGGCGCCCTCCACCCTCGTGACCTCCCCGGAAACTTCTTGGAGTAGGGTCCAAGTCTCCTGGATCACGTTCGGTGAGAAGATCACGTTCCCGAAGGTTTCATTCCGTTTGGACTCCGTTTGATATTCTGTTTCCTCGAAATACTGAAATAGGCAAAAAACAGCAATTTTGGGCTGGGCCTCTGGTTAATAGGTTAGTCCAAAAAATAATATAAAAGTGGAAAATAAAGCCCAATATAGTCCAAAACAGTAGATAAAGTAGCATGGAGCAATCAAAAATTATAGATACGTTGGAGACGTATCACAAAGTAACGCCTTAAGCAAGATGAGATGATGTAGAGGCATAGACTCATGCAATATGAAGAAAACCCCATCTTGTTATCCTTGATGGCAACAATACAATACGTGCCTTGCTGCCCTTACTGTCACCGGGAAAGGACACCGCAAGATTGAACCCAAAGCTAAGCACTTCTACCATTGCAAGAAAGATCAATCTAGTAGGCCAAACCAAACTGATAATTCGAAGAGACTTGCAAAGGTAACCAATCATACATAAAAGAATTCAGAGAAGATTCGAATATTATTCATAGATAGACTTGATCATAAACCCACAATTCATCGGTCTCAACAAACACACCGCAAAAAGAAGATTACATCGAATAGATCTCCACAAGAGAGGGGGAGAACATTGTATTGAGATCCAAAAAGAGAGAAGAAGCCATCTAGCTACTAACTATGGACCCGTAGGTCCGAGGTAAACTACTCACACTTCATCGGAGGGGCTATGGTGTTGATGTAGAAGCCCTCCGTGATCGATGCGCCCTCCGGCGGAGCTCCGGAACAGGCCCCAAGATGGGATCTCGTGGATACAGAAAGTTACGGCGGTGGAATTAGGGTTTTGGCTCCGTATCTGATCGTTTGGGGGTACGTAGGTATATATAGGAGGAAGGAGTACGTCGGTGGAGCAACAGGGGGCCCAGGAGGGTGGAGGGCGCGCCTGGTGGGGGTGGGCGCGCCCCCCTACCTCGTGACCTCCTGTTTTCTTTCTTGACGTAGGGTCCAAGTCTCCCGGATCATAATCTTCCTAAAAATCACGTTCCCGAAGGTTTCATTCCATTTGGACTCCGTTTGATATTCCTTTTCTTCAAAACCCTAAAACAGGCAAAAAACAACAATTCTGGGTTGGGCCTCCGGTTAATAGGTTAGTCCCAAAAATAATATAAAAGTGGATAATAAAGCCCAATAATGTCTAAAACAGTAGATAATATAGCATGGAGCAATCAAAAATTATAGATACGATGGAGACGTATCAAGCATCCCCAAGCTTAATTCCTGCTCGTCCTCGAGTAGGTAAATGATAAAAACAGAATTTTTGATGCGGGGTGCTACTTGGCATAATTTTAATGTAATTCTTCTTAATTATGGTATGAATATTCAAATCCGAAAGATTCAAGACAAAAGTTCATATTGACATAAAAATAATAATATTTCAAGCATACTAACAAAGCAATTATGTCTTATCAAAATAACATGGCTAAATAAAGTTATCCCTACAAAATCATATAGCCTGGCTATGCTCTATCTTCACCACACAAAATATTTAAATCATGCAAACCCCGATGACAAGCCAATCAATTGTTTCATACTTCTGACATTCTCAAAACTTTTTCAATTTTCACGCAATACATGAGCGTGAGCCATGGATATAGCACTATAGGTGGAATAGAATGGTGGTTGTGGAGAAGACAAAAAGGGGGAAGATAGTCTCACATCAACTAGGCGTATCAACGGGCTATGGAGATGCCCATCAATAGATATCAATGTGAGTGAGTAGGGATTGCCATGCAACAGATGCACTAGAGCTATAAGTATATGAAAGCTCAAAAAAAACTAAGTGGGTGTGCATCCAACTTGCTTGCTCATGAAGACCTAGGGCAATCTGAGGAAGCCATCATTGGAATATACAAGCCAAGTTCTATAATGAAAGATTCCCACTAGTATATGAAAGTGATAACATGAGAGACTCTCTACTATGAAGATCATGGTGCTACTTTGAAGCACAAGTGTGGTAAAAGGATAGTAACATTGTCCCTTCTCTCTTTTTCTCTCATTTTTAGGCCTTTTCTCTTTTTTATGGCCTCTTTTCTTTCTCCCCCTTTTTATGTGGGCTTCTTTGGTCTCTTTTATTTATTTTTCGTCCGGAGTCTCATCCCGACTTGTGGGGGAATCATAGTCTCCATCATCCTTTCCTCACTGGGACAGTGCTCTAATAATGATGATCATCACACTTTTATTTTTCTTACAACTCAACAATTACAACTCGATACTTAGAACAAAATATGACTCTATGTCAATTCCTCCGGCGGTGTACCGAGATATGCAATGAATCAAGAGTGACACGTATGAAAGAATTATGAATGGTGGCTTTGCCACAAATACGATGTCAACTACATGATCATGCTAAGCAATATGACAATGATGGAGTGTGTCATAATGGTGGAAAGTTGCATCGCAATATATCTCGGAATGGCTATGGAAATGCCATAATAGGTAGGTATGGTGGCTGTTTTGAGGAAGGTATATGGTGGGTGTATGATACCAGCGAAAGGTGCGCGGTATTAGAGAGGCTAGCAAAGGTGGAAGGGTGAGAGTGCATATAATCCATGGACTCAACATTAGTCATAAAGAAATCATATACTTATTGCAAAAATCTACAGGTTATCAAAGCAAAGTATTACGTGCATGCTCCTAGGGGGGTATATTGGTAGGAAAAGACCATCGCTCGTCCCCGACCGCCACTCATAAGGAAGACAATCAATAAATAAATCATGCTCCGACTTCATCACATAACGGTTCACCATACGTGCATGCTACGGGAATCACAAACTTCAACACAAGTATTTCTCAAATTAACAACTACTCAACTAGCATGACTTTAATATCACCATCTCTATATCTCAAAACAATTATCAAGTATCAAACTTATCATAGTATTCAACACACTCATAAGAAAGTTTTATTATTAATCTTGTATACCAAGCATATTAAGATTTTAAGCAAATTACCATGCTATTAAGACTCTCAAAATAATCTAAGTGAAGCATGAGAGATCAATAGTTTCTATAAAACAAATCCACCACCGTGCTCTAAAAGATATAAGTGAAGTACTAGAGCAAAATTATATAACTCAAAAGATATAAGCGAAGCACATAGAGTATTCTAACAAATTCCAAATCATGTATGGATCTCTCAAAAGGTGTGTACAGCAAGGATGATTGTGGTAAACTAACAAGAAAAGACTCAAATCATACAAGACGCTCCAAGCAAAACACATATCATGTGGTAAATAAAAATATAGCTCCAAGTAAAGTTACTTATAGAAGTAGACGAAAGAGGGGATGCCTTCCGGGGCATCCCCAAGCTTTGGCTTTTAGGTGTCCTTAGATTATCTTGGGGGTGCCATGGGCATCCCCAAGCTTAGGCTCTTGCCACTCCTTGTTCCATAATCCATTAAATCTTTACCCAAAACTTGAAAACTTCACAACACAAAACTTAAAGTAGAAAATCTCATGAGCTCCGTTAGCGAAAGAAAATAAAAGATCATTTCAAGGTACTGTAATGAACTCATTATTCATTTATATTGGTGTTATACCTACTGTATTCCAACTTCTCTATGGTTTATAAACTATTTTACTAGCCATAGATTCATCAAAATAAGCAAACAACACACGAAAAACAGAATCTGTCAAAAACAGAACAGTCTGTAGTAATCTGTAGCTAGCGCAAGATCGGGAACTCCAAAAATTCTAAAATAAATTTATGGACGTGAGGAATTTATCTATTAATCATATTCAAAAATAATTAACTAAATAGCACTTTCCAAATTAAAATTACAGCAGTTCTCGTGAGCGCTAAAGTTTCTGTTTTTTACAGCAAGTTCAACATGACTTTCCCCAAGTCTTCCCAACGGTTCTACTTGGCACGAACACTAATTAAACACAAAAAAACACAACCAAAACAGAGGCTAGATAAATTATTTATTACTAAACAGGAGCAAAAAGCAAGGAATAAAAATAAAATTGGGTTGCCTCCCAACAAGCGCTATCGTTTAACGCCCCTAGCTAGGCATAACAATCATGAATAGATCTAGGTATTGCCATCTTTGGTAGGCAATTCTTCAATGACGCATCTACCATCTTTAGGAATTTCTTTATTTTTATTGATTATCAAACATTTAGGCACAAGATCGAAAAATTCATTTGTAACAAATGGTTCCTTAATGATAGCAAAAAGATTGGGATGAACACTTATAGATTTGAGATCCGCATTTTCCTTACTAGATGATTCACCCTTATTTTTAGGAACGTA